>NC_091375.1:11651741-11659241 GCF_038502225.1 Cherax quadricarinatus
GCGGTGTCGCTCTGTGTTGAGTTTTAGCAAGTTATGCTATATAAAGCTCTACAGGGAGCGAAACGTGACATGATTAAGCTCTTCAAAGAGCGAAACATCTCTCCAAAAAGGCCGATTCTCCAAAACATGCCTTTTCTCCATCTCCCCCCCCCTCCATCTAAATTGACACACACACAAACATTATCTCTCAGTCCACATCTTAAAGACGATGAATCAATAGAATAAAACGCATGCAACAGTTGGGTATCTTTATTGATGAACGTTTCGCCTACACAGTACGTTTCCTCAGTCAAATAAAAAGGGAACAGTAGTAATGAAACAAAGGTGATGTAATCAGTCCATCAGCCTTGGTGGTCAATTCTTCAGCCTGGAACGATATCGTTCCAGACCATGGAGCTGAATCTTATCCAGGCTGAGGGACTGACTACCTCAAATACTTTTTCTCCATGGTTGATGGACAATTTTCAACATTGAATCAATAGGTAGTCTATTTTCCCTTTCCTTCTTGCGGAGGAAAGAAAAAAAGTCATTGATATTTTTTTCTGATTTCTCAGTCGGCCTCATTACTCCCTTTAAGTCAATATCCACTCGTTATGGTTCCCAGGAATTTTGGTAAGTGTTCCGCCTCCGTTTTTCGGAGACGGAGTTCGGGTAAAACTGCTATTACAGCCTGGCTTCGTTAAGACTGGAGTGTCGACATTTACATGGTACTCTGAGGGAAGCGAGCACTGTGCACTGTGCACTGCGCAGGTTTTCACTGTCACACTGTGCTTTACACAGGCTCTCACTGTTGCTCAAGTTTGTGTGGTGGTGGCAAGAGGCTAGATTATTTAACTTTTGTTCACTGGTTACGACAACCTTTAGCCAGAGTCAAGCCATTAGGATGAAAGCAAATGTGTGCTTATTGGAAGGTGGGAGTACGTGGGCGTACATGGGAGAACGTGGGGAGTACATGGGAATACGTGTTGGTACACGGGAGTACGTGTTAGTAGACTGTTGTGGGTGGCATCCTGGGTAAGTGATAGTATACAATAGACACAGCTGGGCTTTGAAATGAGCTGAGGTAGGATAGCAGCTCTTGGCCTGCAAAACTGATTTGTGTACAAGGAGCTCTTGGAGCAGTGATAGCCTCGGCGTGTTGTGGAGGCTCAACTCTTGACACCTGGAGCGTAAATCGTAGCACCTTTATTTACCTCTCTGGCACTGGCATCATTTCTCACCCACCTGACGACTTTGACACTGCTCTGGAACCCAAAACTGGCACCATTTATTTATTTTACCCTCATGACAATCTTGGCATTATTCCTGTACCCAACCAAATATAGTACTTAGTTGTAAGAACATAAGAAAGAAGGAACACTGCAACAGGCCTACTGACCCATGCAGAGCAGGTCCATGTCCCCCTCCCCGGATTAGCCCAATGACCACGCCTCCAGGATTAGCCCAATGACCCACCCAATACCGACAAGATGAAGAATTAGACACGTGTGCAACATCTGGGTATCTTTACTGTAGACGTTTCGCCATCCAGTGGCTTTATCATTACAAGGACATAATGTGAAGACTGTAGAATTATATACAAAACATGAGGTAATCAGTCCCTCAAGTCTTGAAGTTGGGAAGAACACCGAAGTCTTGAAGACTACGATGCTCTTCACCAATTCCAAGGCTAAGGAACTGATTACCTCATCTTTTGTATATTACAGTCTTCACCTTATGTCCTTGTATTGATAAAGCCACTGGATGGCGAAACGTCTACAAATAAATATACCCATATGTTGCACATGTGTCTAATTCTTCACCATGGCACTTTGTACCCACCTGACAACCTTGGCACCATTCCTGAAGACGACCATAGAGACGTTGACACCACCCTCGGAAGATGCTGTCACACTCAGCTCCCGGAACTCTGCTTGTTCCACTCTGATGTCCCAGTCACCGTGGATCCTCTTGCCCCGGAAGTACTTGGACCTGGAAGAGGTACAAGGGAGCACATTAGACTACATGGAAGTACATTAAAAACAAAGATAATGGATAATTTGGAAGTACTCACGGAGGCTATATACGGAGAACACAAGAACATAAGAATGGAGGAACATTGCGGCAGGCTTATTGGCCCATACTAGGCAAGAATTTCTCAAACCCAAACTCACTTAACAAAAATATTTGCCAACCCATTTTCAATATTACCAAAGGTTTTAGCTTCAATGACCCTACTTGACAGACTGCTCCACTCATCGACTATTTCCAAACCAATACTTTCCTATATCCTTTCTAAATCTTAACTTACCCAAAGCTAAACTCTCCCCAAAGCCTTTCAAGAATTAGCTTCAATACCTCGGGTACTAATTAATTAAACCCAGTCCTTCACACTCGCATATTTATCCAAGCTCTTTTTAAAGCTACCCAAGGTTTTAGCCTCTATTACCCTCCTTGGATGATTGTTCCACGCATCGACAACTCTGAAAACCAGTGCTTACCTATGCTCTTTCTAAATGTATATTGATCTAATTTAGATTTTAATCTAGATCTAGATTAAGAATCGTCATGTATTATCTAGGTGTGTGAGGTAGATACCTAGGCCTGGAGTGGGTAATACATGTGTATTAATCACGACTAGTGCAATTGGTCAGGTATAAACCTTGATAATAGATACCGAGAAATTGGTTTAGAAAGACACGTGAGTAAACACCAGGACCTTGATCAAGGTCCCAGTACCGGAGCGTTTTTTAATATGACTCACGAAATCGTAATGGCACGATTGCAAAGAAACCACACCACGGGTGGGGTTAGAACCCGCGATCAGAGAGTCATAGAACTCCAGACCGACGCGTTTGGCTCAGTGGCTAACGCGTCGGTCTGGAGTTTTATTACTCTCTGATAGTGGGTTCTAACCCCACCCGTGTTTGTTTACGCGTCTTTCTAAAGAGAAGGTCAGGTCATGACAGGTCAGGAGACTTACCAGTCGGTGTTCTGGTCATCAACAACAAGAAGGGTGAAGCATCTATCCTTGTTGTATGCTGGTCTGACCTGACTGGTGACCTCGCTTCTCACAGCACCAGTCAGTGACGACACTCGCTATGTCACCCAGGAAGAGAGAGGTCAGAGGTCCACACAGGTTAAGTGTTATTAAAGGACATAGTTGCTAGCTGGAAGATTACATATTAATACAACGTAATTAGCACAGTACAGTTGTAATTGTGAATTACTTTGCTCGCGCAGCCACAAACAGAAGAGTACAAATAGGTGAGTACAGACATAGGTGAGTACACACATATGTGTGATTACACACATTAAAAAAATCAACTATTTTTTTAAAAACACCTGACTGGAAGATATATGACTGCAACAACTGACTTCGCCAGCACGAAATAAATTATTTTAGACTGAACGCCAACAGGACTTCACCTGAAGAATTAGATACGTGAAACATCCGGGTATCTTAATTGCAGACGTTTCGCCCTCCACTGGCTTTATCAATATCAGTACAAGGACATAATATAAAGACTGTAGAACGATATGCAAAAGATGAGGTAATCGGTCCCTCAGCCTTGAAGCTGGTGAAGAGCACCGTAGCACTGACGACTCCTCAAGACTACGATGGTCTTCACCTCCAAGACTGAGGGACTGATCACCTCATCTTTTGTATATCGTTCTACAGTCTACACATTACACCCTTGTATTATACTGATAAAGCCACTGGATGGCGAAACGTCTACAACAAAGTTATACATAAATGGTACACAATATCGACAAGATAAAGAATTAGACATATCTGCAACATCTGGGCATCTTTACTGGTTGGTGACACGTCTACAAAGATACCCAGATGTTGAACATGTGTCTAATTCGACAACAAAGATACCCAGATGTTACACATGTCTTATTTTTCATCGTGTCGGTATTGTTTATATGTACATCAGTTAACTGGCCCAGGAGCTAGAACTGACTGCAGCTTCCTGGCACACCTTTGAAAATTTCTGATCAGGTGTGAGACAGAAGGAAATCCCCGTGAGTCTGCCAGGCGGTCAGATTACCTCCGTGGGTTGTGAATTTCAAGACTTTTGACTTAAGTGGAGGTGCTACGTGGATGGAGGAGGAGGATGAGGCCTTGAGGGTAACTTCGATGAGCTGTGGGAGTTGTTGGGGTGTGGGACTTGGTAGGATGTGGGAGCGAGATTCTGGTATCTGGGAACGAGATTTAGGAATAAGGGAGTAAGATTTTAGGGATGTAGGAGTGGGATATCAAAATGTGGTCAGCCAAAGCACTACTCGGGTAATACTCGCCTGACTCACTCATCAATTCTGATTAGTAGACAGACACGAACGCGTCTACCAGTGTGTTATGTGAAGGGGAATATCCGCGGTGTTCCCGACGATCCTGTGGCCTTCCAAGTTCCTTACAAGAGTATATGTCAAGTTTCGTATGTTCCATTATGAGGGTCAGAACTCTAAATGCACTCTAGATTTGTTTTGGGGAAATACTGTAAATGTTACCAAAACAATATTCCAGTTATTCCAGAATATATTAAACACATTCCAGAATATCCATACATTCCAGGACGTATTCCAGAGATTTTATTGCATCTAAGACAGGTGTCATCTCTCCCATAAGTCAGTGCCACTGAAAGGAGGTGCGACGGTCCATGGTACTGAGAACAGGTGCCACGGTCTATGGCATTGAGAAGGTTATATGGTCCGTGGCATTGAGGTGGCATGGTCCGTGGCACTAATGAGAGTAGGAGCCGCGTAATGAGGTCCCCCATGGCCATGAAGGACTGGTCTGGGACCCAATTCTCCCAATCACCAGCGAATTACAGAAGAAAAGGGTATATATATATATATATATATATATATATATATATATATATATATATATATATATATATATATATATATATATATATATATATATATATATATTATATAGATATATATATTATATAGATTACTAAAATAGCTAGACGAGGCTATTGCATGCTCTCTCTCTCTGCCTCTTTCTCACTCTCTCTTTCTCTCTCACTGTCTCTCACTCTCTCACCTGGAGGAAACTCTCCCTGGTCTTGGAGGGTGAGGAGGGAGCCGAGGTGGTCCTGGACCCAGGTCTTGAGAAGTTAAGACTGAAGCCTCCACTTCCCCCTCCACCTCCTCCTCCACCTCCCCCTCCACCTCCTCCTCCACCCCCGGTGGAGCCGCTGGTGGGGGCGGCAGGGGGGAGGGTGGTGGTGTCCGTGCTGGCGTACTGGGTGGTTCCCACGCCCACGCCGCCCACGCCCACGCCACTGCTGCTGTTGCTGCTCACCTGCTGGACACCAAGGTCAGGGAGGGAGGGAATAATGGGATGGATGGAGGGTAATGGGATGGAGGGAGGGTAATGGGATGGAGGGTAATGGGATGGAGGGAGGGTAATGGGATGGAGGGAGGGTAATGGGATGGAGGGTAACGGGATGGAGGGAGGGTAATGGGATGGAGGGTAACGGGGTGGAAGGTAATGGAATGGAGGGTAATGGGATGGAGGGTAATGGGATGGAGGGTAATGGGATGGAGGAAGGGTAATGGGATGGAGGGTAACAGGATGGAAGGTAATGGAATGGAAGGTAATGGGATGGAGGGTAATGGGATGGAGGGTAATGGGGGGTAATGGAATGGAGGGTAATGGGATGGAGGGTAATGGGATGGAGAGTAATGAGATGGATGGTAATGGGATGGAGGGTAATGGGATGGAGGGTAATAGGATGGAGGGTAATGGGATGGAGGGTAATGGGATGGAGGGTAATGGGATGGAGGGTAATGGGATGGAGGGTAATGGAATGGAGGGTTATGGGATGGAGGGTAATGGAATGGAGGGTTATGGGATGGAAGGTAATGGGATGGAGGGTAATGGGATGGAGGGTAATGGGGGGTAATGGAATGGAGGGTAATGGGATGGAGTGTAATGGGATGGAGAGTAATGGGATGGATGGTAATGGGATGGAGGGTAATAGGATGGAGGGTAATGGGATGGAAGGTAATGGGATGGAGGGTAATGGGATGGAGGGTAATGGAATGGAGGGTAATGGGATGGAGGGTAATGGAATGGAGGGTTATGGGATGGAAGGTAATGGGATGGAGGGTAATGGGATGGAGGGTAATGGGATGGAGGGTAATGGGATGGAGGGTAATGGGATGGAGGGTAATGGGATGGAGGGTAATGGGATGGAGAGTAATGGGATGGAGGGTAATGGGATGGAGGGTAATGGGATGGAAGGTAATGGAATGGAGGGTAATGGGATGGAGGGTAATGGGATGGAGGGTAATGGGATGGAGGGTAATGGGATGGAGGGTAATGGGATGGAGGGTAATGGGATGGAGGGTAATGGGATGGAGGGTAATGGGATGGAGGGTAATGGGATGGAGGGTAATGGGATGGAGGGTAATGGGATGGAAGGTAATGGGATGGAGGGTAATGGGATGGAGGGTAATGGGATGGAGGGTAATGGGATGGAGGGTAATGGGATGGAGGGTAATGGGATGGAGGGTAATGGGATGGAGGGAACAGAGAAAGTTACAGTTATATCAGATCTTCCTGGAATAAGAGCGAGGGTTCTTGATCCAAGGTGGAGGAGCTGACACAATTCTCATTATTAATATAATTATTCTTTATTATTATTATTATTATTATTATTATTATTATTATTATTATTATTATTATTACTATTATTATTATTTTACGTCAATAAAATTTTTTTTTGTATTCCAGAATTTTTGAAAATTATTTTTACATATAAAAATTTTTGAGATTTAGATTTTTTTTGTCTCTGAAAAATTTAGTTTGTTTTTTTCTTACATAATTAAAAATTAAGGTAAACAACGAAATAATTAACGAAATTAATGAAGTTAAACGAGACGTTTTTGAGAAGTTGTTGACTTAAAGTGTTTAACTTAGAGAATACTTAGAAACTTAAGTCGAAAAGTCATGCATAGTAGTGTGTTGTTGTTGTGTTGTTGTTGTTGTGTTGTTGTTGTGTTGTTGTGTTGTTGTTGTGTTGTTGTGTTGTTGTTGTGTTGTTGTTGTGTTGTGTTGTGTTGTTGTTGTGTTGTTGTGTTGTTGTGTTGTGTTGTTGTTGTGTTGTTGTTGTGTTGTGTTGTTGTGTTGTTGTTGTGTTGTTGTGTTGTTGTTGTTGTGTTGTTGTGTTGTTGTTGTGTTGTTGTTGTGTTGTTGTTGTTGTTGTGTTGTGTTGTTGTTGTGTTGTTGTTGTGTTGTGTTGTTGTGTTGTTGTTGTTGTGTTGTTGTTGTGTTGTTGTGTTGTTGTTGTGTTGTTGTGTTGTTGTTGTGTTGTGGTTGTGTTGTGTTGTTGTGTTGTTGTTGTTGTTGTTGTTGTTGTTGTTGTTGTTGTGTTGTGGTTGTGTTGTGTTGTTGTGTTGTTGTTGTGTTGTGGTTGTGTTGTGTTGTTGTGTTGTTGTTGTGTTGTTGTTGTTGTTGTTGTGTTGTGGTTGTGTTGTGTTGTTGTGTTGTTGTGT
>NC_091375.1:11664241-11709241 GCF_038502225.1 Cherax quadricarinatus
CTGGGACGGGTGTGGTGCTGGGACGGATGTGGTGCTGTGACGGATGTGGTGCTGGGACAGGTATGGCGCTGGGACGGGTGTGGTGCTGGGACGGATGTGGTGCTGTGACGGAAGTGGTGCTGGGACAGGTGTGGTGCTGGGACAGGTGTGGTGCTGGGACGGATGTGGTGCTGGGACAGGTGGCCCTG
The DNA here is from genome assembly GCF_038502225.1 of Cherax quadricarinatus. NCBI lineage: Eukaryota > Metazoa > Arthropoda > Malacostraca > Decapoda > Parastacidae > Cherax > Cherax quadricarinatus. The sequence continues at coordinate 11,664,430 of NC_091375.1, forward strand.
GGACGGATGTGGTGCTGGGACAGGTATGGCGCTGGGACGGGTGTGGTGCTGGGACGGATGTGGTGCTGTGACGGATGTGGTGCTGGGACAGGTGTGGTGCTGGGACGGGTGTGGTGCTGGGACGGATGTGGTGCTGTGACGGATGTGGTGCTGGGACAGGTGTGGTGCTGGGACAGGTGTGGTGCTGGGACGGATGTGGTGCTGGGACAGGTGGCCCTGGGACGGATGTGGTGCTGGGACAGGTATGGCGCTGGGACGGGTGTGGTGCTGGGACGGATGTGGTGCTGTGACGGATGTGGTGCTGGGACAGGTGTGGTGCTGGGACAGGTGTGGTGCTGGGACGGATGTGGTGCTGGGACAGGTGGCCCTGTGACGGATGTGGTGCTGGGACAGGTATGGCGCTGGGACGGGTGTGATTCAGGGACAGGTGTGGCGCTGGGACAGGTGTGGTGCTGGGACAGGTGTGGTGCTAACGTCCAAGTTAATGTGGTTGTGGTTACTGTGGTGGAGGGAATCTGGGTTAGTTATGGTGGAGCACTATGGGAGGTCCCTATGGAAAGGTGTGGGTGTTGGGGGTTGGAGATATCGGTGTAGGGGTGAAAGGTGTACTCACCTAGTTGTGGTTGCAGGGGTTGAGTCATAGCTCCTTTCCCTGATGTGTGTGTGGGGTGGGTGGGAAGTATTTGTGTGTGGGTGGGATATGTGGGTAGTGTAACTACATTAGATGGGGGTCGGGATAAAATAGGCAGGTATAACTTAACTAATTTCTACCACAAGACTCTCCTTTGCACGATCTCTGCCCACCTCGGACCTTCACCATTATCAAACCAAACGTAAAATAACATAAAGAAATTTAACAAAATTAAACAAAAATAAAACTATAAACAAAAAACCAAAAACAACTGACCAGAAGCGAAAAACGTAATTAATATTACATTCGTACTCTGGAAAACCTCAGTGACGAACGGATGTAAGAAATCCACGAGTACAAGATCTCAAACGAAAAAAAAAATCTAACGAATGCATATCAGTGTATATACAATAAAAATATATATCTCAGTGCATATTCACCAAAGAATGTATATATATATCTCACTGTGTATACTTTAATCTTTAAGGAGCAACGTAAGCCAGCTATTAGTGTGAAGATTTCCCATCGTTCTGTCAGTAGTTTTAATCCAAACAAAGTGAGCTAGAATCACATGAAAGATTCTCTCTCTCTCTCTCTCTTTCTCACATTTTACTTTCCCTATTTAGCATAAGAATGTCAGGGGAAAATCAAACTAGCACAATGTCTAAGAAAGCTGAATTACGTCAAAGACCCATCAAAATTAACAAAAGAAATGAATTTAACCAATTTACACAAATATCAGAGGAGGTACTTAAGACACTTTTTGGAAAATATCCGAGAAGAAACTAACATAACTAATCAAGTAACCATCACATAGGAGAGAAATTTACGACGATGTTTCGGTCCGAGTTAGACCATTAACTAGTCACTACTTAATGGTCCAAGGCCGTTCGAAACGTCGCAAGTTTCTCTCAGCTAAGGGTTTGTGTACTGACATTACTGTTTGGGGTATTCTAAAGAGAAAATAAAAGGGACAATAAAGACTTTAATAAAAGCGAAAATAGAATTTATGAGAATATCGACCGACAGTTTGGTTACGATTTGGGCATAAGAGAAAAACAAGGTAAAAAAATGGAAGGAAAAAGATGAGGTAGAGGAGATAATATGAGGAAATGAAGGGAAAAAAAGCCGAGGTAGAAGAGGTAATGAAAATGAGGGGAAAAAGCCGAGGTTGAGGAGGTAATCAAAATAAATGAGGGGAAAAAACTGAGGTAGAGAAGATAAATAAATGAGGGGAAAAAGCCGAGGTAGAGGAGGTAAAAATAAATGAGGGGGAAAAGCCGAGGTAGAGGAGGTAATAAAAAAGAGGGAAAAGAAGCTGAAGCATCAGGAGATATGATAAATTTAAAAATAAAGATAGAGAGAGAAAATAAGAAAACTGCAGTGTGGAAATACACACAGAAATTGGTCATCAGACGCCCATGAGAGCCGACATCTACCATAACATCTACCATACAAGAAGCGGCTGAGAGGCCGCCATGGATAACTCAACGCTCAGGAGAGAAGGAAAAGTTTCTAATGATGCTCGGACTACAAGAATCACGAAATCGTAATAACATGACAGCAAACAAATCCTGAAACGGACGGGGGTTTGAAACCATGGCGAGTGGGTCCTAAATTTCACAGGTCAGTGTGTTAACGCACTGACCCGTGAGTTTGAAGACTCAGTTGCCTTGGATTCAACCCCACCCGTCCTGTGATTCGAACTACGAAAGGAGGGAGAGCCAGGAGGCGAATGGACGGGAAAAATGGATAAAGGAAAAACTGACAGAGGCGATGGTGACGAGGGACACAATCTCAAATTTTGAAAAAAAAATTTGAGTCATCGACACAGTGACAGTTTTTTTTATAATAATGATTTATTATTATTATTAGTTTTTTTATTGTTATTACTATATGACCCTTGTGGGTTTAGCACTTATTTATGATTATAATAATAATCTTATGATTATATGTATTATGATTACAGAACATTATATAATATATAACAATATGATTATATTATCATTATTATTATATAATAATTCTCTGTGCAAAAACAATATTTAGAAATTTGACTTAATTTATACTCCTGGTAGAAGAGCTAGCTTTATGGAGTTAGAAATTCTGGTGATTATAATTATAACCACAGATTTTTAAAGGGGGAGGGGGGTAAGCTAGTGGAAGGCCTCGGTCAGATGACTAAAAGCTTCAACGGTGGGTCATCATAAGACTAAGGCCCACGTCAGGAAACACTTGTCCTGTTTCCTGATAACCCTGACCTGACCTAACCTAACCTAACCTAACCTGAAGACCAGCGTCAGGAAACACTTGTCCTGTTTCCTGACAACCCTGACCTAACCTAACCTAACCTGAAGACCAGCGTCAGGAAACACTTGTCCTGTTTCCTGACAACCCTGACCTAACCTAACCTAACCTAACCTAACCTGAAGACCAGCGTCAGGAAACACTTGTCCTGTTTCCTGACAACCCTGACCTGACCTAACCTAACCTAACCTGAAGACCAGCGTCAGGAAACACTTGTCCTGTTTCCTGACAACCCTGACCTGACCTAACCTAACCTAACCTAACCTAACCTAACCTGAAGACCAGCGTCAGGAAACACTTGTCCTGTTTCCTGACAACCCTGACCTGACCTAACCTAACCTAACCTAACCTAACCTGAAGACCAGCGTCAGGAAACACTTGTCCTGTTTCCTGACAACCCTGACCTGACCTAACCTAACCTAACCTAACCTAACCTGAAGACCAGCGTCAGGAAACACTTGTCCTGTTTCCTGACAACCCTGACCTAACCTAACCTAACCTAACCTGAAGACCAGCGTCAGGAAACACTTGTCCTGTTTTCTGACAAACCTGACCTAACCAGCTTGAGATATTCAACAATTATTTTGGACTTCGCGTTAGACGCTGTCTCGATGTATTTAAGAAATATTTTCGATTCATAACTGGAGTTTATTAACTTCTATACATCTTCTTGAATATAATAATAATTAACTTCTATACCACGAGAGGGGAAAAATGGTGTCAAAATCCCTGCTCTCATATAATTATTATAACGTCCAGAAAACAATAACAAAAGCTCTCACAACCTCCATTAAAAACAACAGAAAACAATAACAAAAGACGAGAACATTGGCAAATGAAATACAAAATACATGGAAAGAAATTTTTACAAAAAGAATTTTGTAAGGAAAGGAAATGAAAAAAAAAATCTAATCCAGAGAAAAATATAACTGAGAAAATAAATTACAGAACATAGTCACAATGGCACCGTTGACTATGGCTACGGTGGCCACTGTGTCTTTGTATACACTATGACTACAGCTCTACTAGGCCTGCTCTCACTACTAGGCCTACTCTGCTCACTAGGCCTACTCAGACCACTAAGTCTACTCTCCCCATTTAGCCTAATTTACTACCTACTACGGCTCTGTGCCCGAGGTTGGAAGAGACTGGCAAAGTTGCAAATTGTGAAAGATTTAATCTCCTTTCTCTCTCTCTCTCTCTCTCTCTCTCTCTCTCTCTCTCTGTCTCTCTCTGTCTCTCTCTGTGTTGTGCAGTATTAACGCGGCACTCAGTATATTCAGCAATGTCTAGAGCAACACACTGCTGTACCACAAGTGTTGGGAGCAACACACTGCTATACCACATGTGTTGGGAGCAACACACTGCTATACCACAAGTGTTGGGAGCAACACACTGCTATACTACAAGTGTTGGGAGCAACACACTGCTATACTACATGTGTTGGGAGCAACACACTGCTATACTACAAGTGTTGGGAGCAACACACTGCTATACTACATGTGTTGGGAGCAACACACTGCTATACTACAAGTGTTGGGAGCAACACACTGCTATACCACAAGTGTTGGGAGCAACACACTGCTATACTACATGTGTTGGGAGCAACACACTGCTATACTACAAGTGTTGGGAGCAACACACTGCTATACCACAAGTGTTGGGAGCAACACACTGCTATACTACATGTGTTGGGAGCAACACACTGCTATACTACATGTGTTGGGAGCAACACACTGCTATACTACATGTGTTGGGAGCAACACACTGCTATACCACAAGTGTTGGGAGCAACACACTGCCATACCACATGTGTTGGGAGCAACACACTGCTATACTACATGTGTTGGGAGCAACACACTGCTATACTACATGTGTTGGGAGCAACACACTGCTATACCACAAGTGTTGGGAGCAACACACTGCTATACTACATGTGTTGGGAGCAACACACTGCTATACCACAAGTGTTGGGAGCAACACACTGCTATACTACATGTGTTGGGAGCAACACACTGCTATACCACAAGTGTTGGGAGCAACACACTGCTATACTACATGTGTTGGGAGCAACACACTGCTATACTACATGTGTTGGGAGCAACACACTGCTATACCACAAGTGTTGGGAGCAACACACTGCCATACCACATGTGTTGGGAGCAACACACTGCTATACTACATGTGTTGGGAGCAACACACTGCTATACCACAAGTGTTGGGAGCAACACACTGCCATACCACATGTGTTGGGAGCAACACACTGCTATACCACAAGTGTTGGGAGCAACACACTGCTATACTACATGTGTTGGGAGCAACACACTGCTATACCACAAGTGTTGGGAGCAACACACTGCTATACTACAAGTGTTGGGAGCAACACACTGCTATACTACAAGTGTTGGGAGCAACACACTGCTATACCACAAGTGCTGACTCATGGGTTTTTATTTTTTCATAAAATTAACTGAACTTATTTCTCGTCGTCTTCATTATTTGTTGGAATTTGTATGAGTGTTTTGATTGCGTGACCCTCTCCTGATTGGTTACTTTGTGATGTCTTAATGAGGCTTTCCAGCCAATGAGAGCTCCGAGCTATGTGACTCTCGTGAATGGTTGCCTTTACGGTGCCTCAGAGCAGCTACGCAGCCAATGAGAGCCCCGAGTTACAAGGTTTTGTCGTGATTGGTTATTTTGCCGGTACGTCAGAGATGCGTCCTAACCAATGAGAGCCCCGAGCTGAGCCCTATATCGTAATACAGTACTCCAAGTTGCTTCACTATTTTTTTTGAACAGATGAATTTGTAAGCTAAGAATAGTTTCCTACCTCAAATCATTTCAAAGCCTACCCCTATCTACTGTATATAACCCGCCCCCAGGATGCGACCCACAACAGTAAGCTAACACCCAGACACCTACTTACCGCTAGGTGAACAGGGGCAACAGGTGTTAGGAAGCATTGCTAACGTTTCCACCCTAGACATGCAAACAACGAAGACTGTTGTTAGGGAAGGCGGAGATTAAGTGGGGAGAAAATTTACAGTATTTATCCTGCGCAGCCCTTCAATTTATATCTGGCAACCCATAACCTGTGTCAAGTGTGTGTGATACATTATCCTGGACACGGTTTCCTAGCAACGCAAACGAGAATGATGTGAGCAGAGGAGCATCTCCAGTGTCCCTGCCTCTTCAAGGGGGGCTCCTTGGCGTGGTGAAGAGGCTCTTGGTCTGAGGAATTAGCCCTGTCGGTCTTCTTCCTCAGACCGAACCTAATTACCCCCCATTCTCCCCTCCCCTATCCCATCCTCCCCATCCTCCCCTTTTTCCATTCCTCCTCCTCCTCCTCACCCCTCCCTTTTGCCCTTCCTCTTTTTAGCCTTCGTGATTTCTCCCACAGGCGCGCTAGTTCCTAGGTAGGGGAAAGGACACCGGGGTCGATCCCATTCCGTTGAGGTTTCTTGGCGGTGGCGTAGTTTGCCGTGGAATCTGGATTGCCTAGGGATGTCCCGATCCCTCTCCGGTATCCCGGAGTAGCTTTGGGTGTCTTTTGGGCGACGGGTGTATCTCTGGAAGCCACCTTTCGGATTCCGGGGGTGGTGGCTGAAGGAGGTATGCTTTGTGGCGGATATCCGGCCGCCCTCTCTTTTGTCCACCGAGGTAGCTCGGCAGATGTGAGGTTGCTATCCCGGATTGCTGGTTTACTGGCATGAAGGGTAGGGTATGGCACGGGTTCCATGCTGCATCTGCGCTACTAGCGGTGTCGAGTCCTCTTGGGCGCGGAGGGAGATTTCCGGCCCTTTCATTCCTCCTGGGAACTATTCCTCCCCGCTCCCCCCTTTTTTTATTCTTTTTTTTGTTTTTATTTTCTTTTCTTCTTTCTTTTTTTTTATTAAAAACAAAAAGCAAAGGAGTAACCTAACCATGGCAGCCCTAGTCCATGAAACCACTACCCCCGGGCCCCTTCTTGATACCGCACCCCATTCTGACCCTGCCTTGTGTTTAGACCACTCTTCGGACACTCCTGATGCCCCTGTACCTCTTGCTGGTGCTGTTTCCTCACCCGCTTCAGGTACCGGGGCTTCGACTGACTCCTTCGATTTGTCTGAACTCCGCTCTCCTTTGACTATGCTTCCGGCTTCTCCCTCTACGGTACGGCAATTTTCGAATCGCCCACCCATTTCATGCCGGACCAACTCCGGTCCTACTCCTAAACGCCAACGTCAATCTCCTGATGATGCTCCGTCGTTACCTTCCCATTCTACTCGGAAACGACCGACACGTCAAGCACTCCCTCTCCACGCTCAGTTTCGGACCACACAATGGACTAAATTCTTTACTTTAAGACCAACTTCTTCTTCTGCCTACCTTTCTGACCATAGTATTGCCAAAGCGCTCCTGCGTCATGTTGGCAGAGATATTTCATTTCACGCTCTCAAGAGCGGTACGCGCATCGTCACTGTCCAGAATGCTACCCAAGCTCATGATCTTTCTCTCCTTTCGAATATCGATACTACTCCTATCACTATTGAAAAACATCTTTCTCTCAATTCTTGTAGTGGTACTGTCATTCTGCCCCATACCATAGTCCAACAGAATTTCCAGTCATGTGGCAATGACATTTTTGAACAGCTGGAACTCCAGGATCTCCCAATCCTCAAAGTAGACACTTATGTCCTTCCTGCCCGGGGGCGGAGACGTTACCCTTGCAATGTGGCTCGTTTAACTTTTGACAGCCGAGAACTCCCGTCCTCTGTATATGTCGCGGGACATCGGTTACAAGTTCGAAAGGTGATACCTACACCGCAACAATGTAGAAATTGCTGGCGTTTTGGTCACCCAGCGAAATATTGCAGATCTATGGCCGAATGCCCAGTCTGTGGTGCCGACAACCATTCTAATACATCTTGCAGTCAACCTCCATCTTGCCTTAATTGTAATGAAGCTCACCCTTCGTACTCCCGCCGTTGCCAGGTCTACTTAAATGAACGTGAAATCCGTTGCCTCAAAGAGGCAGAAGGTCTCCCTTATGCTATGGCAGTTACTCATCTCCGCCTCCAAGGGAGACTACCCCGTGTTTCTTATTCTCGTGTTTCCAAACATCCCCCCACTTCTGGGGTCCCATCTTCTGCAGCCTCCTCTGTTGTTACCCCTCCCATAGCCATTACGGCATCTAATCCTTTTGCTGTCCTTGGCTCTGACGTCCCGACTACAACTCAGTCTGTTCTCACATCTTCGCGTCCTTCCTCACAAGCCCCAGTATCGACAAGACCTCGTACGACACCTAATACCAATCGCCCCTCTACTCAGAAGTCCAAAAAATCCACATTGCTCAAATCTTCTTTGCCCCTTCCTTCCCTTCTTCCACCTCCACACGTTACCTTTCCAGTCTCTGTACCTAGTTCTTCCCCTCTCTCTGGCTCTATTACAAGTGTGGAGATTCACCCTCCTCCTCGTACTATGCCTTCCACCCCCGTCCCCTCCCAAGTTTCTCCCTCTTCTGTCACCTCCCAGGTTTCTACCTCTTCTGTCCCCCCCCACACTTCATCTCCAGTCCCTTACACTTTTCCCTCCCCCTCTACTTTGGTACAGTCCATTACTGTCCCAATCTTTACTCACCCTCCTCCTCCTATCTCCAATATGGTTTCCCATACATCTTTGAATTCAGAAACACTTGAAGCCATTTCAGAATATATTGCAGAGACTAAACCTTCAATGGACACTGATTCACTTCCTGTTCCTTCTCTTCCCTCTCCTCCATCTTCACAACCCCATTCTTCGCAACGCTCCGTTCCTTCGCTACTTGAACATCTTCCAATGCCACCACACGTTGACTTTTCTAACCCCTCTAGTCCGTAGGTGCCTTTACCTACAGATTCCTGATATTTTCTTCATCGCCAATCATGGCCTATTTACAGTGGAATATCCGCGGCCTCAGGGGTAATCGGGGTGAGCTTCAGATGTTGCTTTCCAGGTTTTCCCCTGTTGGTGCTTGCTTACAAGAACCAAAATTACACTCGGCTGTTTTCCAACCTATCTCAGGCTATAATTTATTGTATTCTTCGGATCCTTTCTCAGATGGGACCTTTAATGAAAGTGCCCTTCTTCTACGCAATGATATTCCGTACTGTCAACTATTTGTCCATACCTCGCTGCATTACACTGCAGCCCGTATCCACTTGAATAAGTGGTTTACAATATGTTCTTTATATCTCTCTCCTTCTCGAGCATTTTCTATCCCAGACTTTGCCTTTCTTGTTTCATCCTTACCACCACCACTTCTGTTACTTGGTGATTTTAATGCCCACCATTTCCTCTGGGGGGGGTCTCATTGTGACTCACGTGGCATTCAGTTGGAGGCTTTTCTTGCCTCTCACCCCCTCCATGTTTTAAATACGGGTACTCCCACCCATTTTGATCCTCGTACTCATACTCTCTCTTGCATCGATCTATCAGTCTGCTCTTCCTCCACTGCACTAGACTTCACCTGGTCTGTTCTACCAGACTTACATGACAGCGATCATTTTCCGATCATTCTTACTTCTCCTTCCTATTCACCACCTTCCCGTAGGCCTCGCTGGCAATTTGATCGGGCAAATTGGGATCTTTACTCACACCTCACTGCTTTTAGTGAGGTTCCTTCTTCATCCTCCATTGATGAGCTCCTACACATCTTCTCGACATCAGTTTATACCGCAGCTTCTCATTCTATACCCCACACCTCAGGCAGGCATTCTCAGAAGTGCGTGCCTTGGTGGTCTCCTGCTTGTGCTCGTGCAGTACGTTTGAAACGTGCTGCATGGGGCAGGTACCGGTACAATAGAACCGCTGAGAGACTTGTTGATTTTAAGCAGAAGCGTGCGATCGCTCGCCGAGTCATCCGTGAAGCTAAACGCACTTGTTGGCGAGACTATGTTTCCACCATCACCTCTGCTTCTTCTATGAGTGCAGTCTGGAAAAAAGTGAGGAAATTGAGTGGTAAATACTCTCCTGACCCGGCTCCTGTTCTACGGGTCACTGGTGTTGATATAGCAAACCCTCTCGACGTTGCCATTGAACTTGGCACACATCTGGTCCGTATTTCCCGAGGGCTCCATCTATGCCCCTCGTTTCTTTCCTCAAAGTCTGCCAGAGAGTTAGTACCCTTGGACTTTTCTTCTCTCGGAGAAGAACAGTATAATGTGCCTTTTACACTTCAAGAACTGGAGGCAACGCTCTCAGCTTGCCGATCATCGGCAGCTGGGCCTGATGACATTCATATTCGTATGTTACAACATTTACATCGGTCAGCCCTTGTAGTCCTCTTACACCTCTTCAATCTTATTTGGGCACAAGGAGTTCTTCCCCAGCTGTGGAAATCTGCCATTGTTCTCCCTTTCCGCAAACCGGGTACTACAGGACATGATGCCTCCCACTATCGCCCCATCGCTCTTACAAGTGCAGTTTGCAAAGTGATGGAACGCCTCGTAAATCGACGTTTAATGTGGTATTTAGAGACTCACAACAGTCTCTCCGCTAGTCAATATGGCTTTCGTAAGGGTCGTTCTACCATAGACCCCTTACTACGCTTGGATACGTATGTTCGTAATGCCTTTGCGAATAATCACTCAGTTATTGCCATATTTTTTGACCTTGAGAAGGCATATGACACAACTTGGAGGTATAATATTTTGGCCCAGGCCCATTCCTTAGGCCTCCGAGGCAATCTACCATCCTTCCTTAAGAACTTTTTAACTGACAGACATTTCCGTGTTCGAGTCAATAATGTTCTTTCCCCGGACTTCGTCCAAGCTGAAGGTGTCCCTCAGGGATGTGTTCTAAGCACAACACTTTTTCTCCTTGCTATAAATGATTTGGCCTCTGTTCTTCCACCCAATATTTGGTCATCACTCTATGTTGATGACTTCGCTATTGCTTGTGCAGGCGCTGACTGTCACCTTATTGCAGTTTCTCTCCAGCATGCGGTCGACCGTGTTTCCACTTGGGCCACCACACATGGGTTTAAATTTTCAAGTACCAAAACTCACCAAATTACTTTCACTAGACACTCTGTTATCTCCGATCATCCTTTGTATCTCTATGGCTCCCGTATCCCCGAACGTGATACAGTCAGGTTTCTAGGCCTTCTCTTTGACCGTCGGTTAACCTGGAAACCTCACATTACCTCTCTGAAGGCAACTTGTCACAGCCGGCTAAACCTTCTTAAAACCCTTGCTCATCTTTCCTGGGGAGCTGATCGTCGAACTCTGCTTCGCCTACATTCAGCCCTCGTTTTATCGAAACTCGATTATGGTGACCAGATTTATTCCGCGGCCTCTCCTGCTACTCTCTCTAGCCTTAACTCTATCCATCACCAAGGCTTACGTTTGTGCCTTGGTGCTTTTCGCTCTTCCCCTGTTGAGAGCCTCTATACAGAAGCAAATGTTCCATCCTTGTCTGATCGCCGTGATGCCCATTGCCTTCGTTACTATGTACGCTCTCACGATCTACACAATCCTTCCATTTATAGAATGGTCACCGATATTAGTAGACATTCTTTATTCGTTCGCCGCCCCTGTTTGCTCCGTCCCTTTTCTCTTCGCCTACTTTCACTCTTGTCTTCCCTTCAGTTACCACCTTTATATGTTCATGTAGCATCTCACTTTTCCCTACCCCCCTGGGAAGTTCCAGCTGTTCGGGTCTGTTCTTTCTCACTCCCTTGCTCGAAAGCTCAACTGCCTACGGTGGCTTCCCGCTCTCTTTTTCTTGATCACTTCCACTCTCATTCTCATGCCACCGCTGTGTACACAGATGGCTCTAAGTCTTCAGACGGCGTCGGATTCGCAGCAGTGTTTCCGGACAGCGTCGTACGAGGGCATTTACTATCTTCAGCTAGCATTTTTACTGCTGAACTGTATGCCATTCTTGCAGCACTTATTCGTATCGCATCTATGCCTGTGTCATCATTTGTAGTAGTCTCAGACTCCCTTAGTGCTCTACAGGCTATACGAAAATTTGATACATCTCATCCCCTAGTTCTCCGTATCCAACTTTGGCTACGCCGTATCTCTACCAAACATAAAGATATTGTTTTTTGTTGGGTCCCTGGTCATGTCGACGTACAAGGCAATGAACAGGCAGACACTGCTGCGCGGTCAGCAGTATATGACCTACCAATTTCCTATCGAGGTGTTCCATTTCTGGACTATTTTGCTGCAATAGCTACCCACCTTCGCACCCGTTGGCAACAACGTTGGTCAACTCTGCTCGGTAACAAACTTCATTCTATTAAACCGAGCATAGGTTACTGGCCGTCTTCTTGTCATCAGTGCCGAGGTTGGGAGACCACTCTCTCCCGCCTTCGCATTGGCCACACTCGTCTTACTCATGGGTATCTCATGGAGAGGCACCCTGTTCCTCTCTGTGAGCAGTGTCAAGTTCCAGTATCGATTAGCCACATTCTGTTAGACTGCCCTCTCTATCAACGAGCACGCAGAATTTACCTCCAACGTCGTCTTCGTTCTCCTACTCTCTCTTTACCTTCCCTTCTTGCTGATGGACCCTCCTTTAATCCTGACTCTCTCATTGACTTCTTGACAACGACTGATTTACTCCACAAACTCTGATGATACTTTTCGCACTCCCCTCAGCCCTTTCTGGTTCAGTCTCTTGCTGCCCTTTACCCTTTCACCATCCACTGCCCCGCTGTTATCCGTAACCTGTTGCTCATCCATCTCCCTTTTGCCACCTGATGCCCTCGCTTCCTTCCTGCCCTGCAGCGCTGTATAGTCCTTGTGGCTTAGCGCTTCTTTTTGATTATAATAATAATCCAGTGTCCCTGGAGCTTGATGTTCAAATTAAAATGGAAGTAAAATCTTGATACGGAAGGAAATAAGAACTAACAATAGAGGAATGCCTTATCCCATTTTGCTGTGTTAACCTAGCTGCTTTGACCCCTTGTTATTATTAATAACACGAGGAATCACCAGCATTATGGTTCCCAGCCACCTTGAATGTGATCTATCGTACATAAACCCCCAGAATTCTTGTGACTAATATTCTAGCATGAGCATGCTAGCAGTCTGTATGGGTAAGTCACAATGCTTCAGCTTGTAACTACAAGTGGTATAGCACGAAACGGAATATACTGAGTGACATGTCAATACTTCCTCCATCACTGAGTGCCACACCACCACTCCAACATCACACTGCCCCAACACTGCCTACTCCTTCACAACCAATACCTGCTTAAGCCTCGCCTGAGAAGACAACAAGAAAAGAAAAGAAAAAACACAATTAGTTAGCTTAAAAAATAAAAAAAATACATAAGTTTATGGTACAAATACAGAGTATAAATTTTTAAATATATTTTGGTGGAAGAGCTAATATATATAGAAATATATAGAAAGTTTAGATATAAAAGGGGAGAAAGTTGCAAACTTGATCTGCAGATTGTCTCTTAAGTTGCAGATGTTGATCATGCTTCCTCGTGAGATCAAAAATGTTGTCTCCTTGCCCTCTAGATCAGCATTCAAGATCTAAGTTATCTCATCTACCGACTCTATTAACTCTAGTGCTACTTACCGTGGATGTACTTGAAAACTCAGCTATACAAAAAATGGGCACTGCGGTCATCTAACTCCTGACAGCCCAGAGCTACAGAGGGTCCACTGGTGTGGTCTTCGTGGGCTAACTAAGTCATGCATCAGGTAAGATTCCAGGGGATTACCTGCTGAGGTTGGACTCTGGGCTGGGCCTTTGTTTGGCCCTGAGGCAGGGCTTTAGCTTGGCCTTGAGGCTGGGCCTGAGGTTGGGCTTTAGCTTGGCCCTGAGGCTGGGCCTGAGGCTGGGCCTGAGGCTGATCCACAAGTGACAGAGTACGAGACTGTCTGCGGGACTGTGGTGTCCCTGGCGACCCTTGCTGTCTCTCAGCCTTTACAGAGTGAAGATGGAGGACAGGCAGAGAGAAGAAAGAGAAGAAAAGCAGGCAATGAAGGAGAGGGGGGGAAAATATCTGAAAGATTAAAACGAAGCAGCATCATACAAAAATGACAGCTGGGACAAAAGTAGCTTGAGATGGCCGTGTCCCGAGCCTCGCCCGCCCACGGGAAACGGAAAAGTAAAATTATCATTAACAAATAAGAATAGTCAACTCTACTAGCAGCATTACCATTCGAAGACGGATAGAGTTTAAGATAAAGATAACGAGAGTTGCAATGAGATGCATCCGGAAGGTCTTTATGAAATGCTGGTGAGGAGAGAGAGGAGGAACATGAGAGAAAATCGGCGCATTCCAAGCTTATACAGAAAGAAAGGACGCTCTAGGAAGTCCAGCTATCATCAACTTCTCCCTGGGCACACTCAACACTCTAGATTACTGGTACTTGGAGCTGGTATCAAGGCCCAGTCACTCAAGTTCTTGTACCTGCGCCTGGTTACTTGAACTTTCATACTAGAGCTCGGGTGTCCGTATCAGTCACTCGAGCTCTCGAAAACAAGCTCTATAATCAAGCCCTGGTGCTTGTGGTCTGGTACTGCATGCCTGGTACTCAAGCCCTGGTACTAGAGTGTCTGTGTTTGCAGGTAAGCGAGAGGATGACAAGCTGCGTAAGTCCTCACACGGAGACACGAGAGTTAGAAAAGCGGTCAAGTCTCGTGTGAGAGAGTACGAGACTAAGCGGAGACTTCAGCCTTGATTACTTTACTAATTACCTCGTCACTGGCTCCGTCCGGCTTTAATTAAGGGCAACAACTGGGTGTTAGTCATCCACGAAAATAAGATCACGAGAACAAGACATATCCTTACACCTATACTAACTTACTGATTATTCTCTAAGGTGTGCAAATTTATATCTGGATTCAATCCTAGTCGGATGTACAAGATATATTTTCAACTACTAACTTAATGACTGTTTTTTGAAGTGCACGGATTAAAACTGTCCACAGGCCTAGCCAGATGATTTTTTTCTAAGATAAGTGCACCATATATGAAGTGTATCAAGCCTGAGGAACTGGACATAAGAGCGCAATGCCGACAGTATTGAAGGCAAGACCAGGCTGCAGAGAAAACTTATGAGACCATTTCGCTCTGTATAGAGCTTTGCATAAAGTGAAGCGTAGTCACTGTAAATGCTTGGAGATAAATGACGCAAAATCGATAGGTGGAGAAAAAAAATCAGTTGCAGAGGAACGTTATCAAGACGTTACATCTTTGGAACAGGTTTATTTCAGTCACTGAAGAAACCTCTTCCCCTGGCGAAACATCTCGATAAATTTCTATTCCACAGTTGTTTTTCTGCACCTCGATCTTACCTTCAACCCCGAGAAAAGAAAAATAGCGTAGTTACACCTCTCATTTTCCACTGCATTGTCTCGGTAACAGTACCTCTCTTATTTTGGTCACTACACCCGTGTCACCATTATATACTTTGCAACGTGACTTCCTTACTGACTAAATAATCTGATGTGCATTGCTGAAACTCTTGGATCAAAGGTATACATTACCGATATGTTGATGAATAAGACACCTGTAAGACCTAAGTATCGTTATTGGAGAGACGTATCGCCTGCACAGCGGACTTTTTTCTTTAATCTCATACAAATTACTGTCATTATGTTCCGTATTTAGAGCGCAAATGCCTGTTGTAAGGGCGAAACATCTGTCTTATATAGTCAGGTGTTGCACATGTGTCTTATTCACTGACAAAACTGGACCTCACATACACTTCAGAATACTAATGATAAATCATGCTCCAGTCAGTGTTTGGACAAATAAACTCTATGTTATAGTAATTTCTCACCTGAAAACTCATATAGAATAGTATACCATAAAATTATACAACTACAAGCTTTAAAAGCTTGTCGTGTGATCACAGTGGCCATTGGTTTAGTTAGCGCTGCAATAAAATGTTAACTTCAAGGCCTGAGGGCTATTAAAACACACAAACATTTCCAATAACACTAAAACGGCTTTAGAAAGACTTAAAGCAGAATAAAGCTTTAATAGCGGATATAAGAGCTTGTTCTCTTATGTTTCTGTATTACCGTGACTACTATATGACTGTGTACTGACATGACTAATACCATAACTGTGTACTGACATGACTAATACCATGACTATTACCATGACTTTACTACCAAGATTGACGGCAGTTGTTTTTTTTTTGTTAAGTTTACCGGTAGTAAGGGTAACTCAAACATTTTAACTGGTAAGCGTACCGGTAGTAACGGTAACTCAAACATTTTAACTGCTAAGCTTACCGGTAGTAAGGGTAACTCAAACATTTTAACTGGTAAGCGTACCGGTAGTAAGGGTAACTCAAACATTTTAACTGCTAAGCTTACCGGTAGTGAGGGTAACTCAAACATTTTAACTGCTAAGCTTACCAGTAGTAAGGGTAACTCAAACATTTTAACTGCTAAGCTTACCGGTAGTAAGGGTAACTCAAACATTTTAACTGCTAAGCTTACCAGTAGTAAGGGTAAATCAAACATTTTAACTGCTAAGCTTACCGGTAGTAAGGGTAACCCAAACATTTTAACTGCTAAGCTTACCGGTAGTAAGGGTAACCCAAACATTTTAACTGCTAAGCTTACCGGTAGTAAGGGTAACTCAAACATTTTAACTGGTAAGCTTACCGGTAGTAAGGGTAACCCAAACATTTTAACTGCTAAGCTTACCGGTAGTAAGGGTAACTCAAACATTTTAACTGGTAAACTTACCGGTAGTAAGGGTAACTCAAACATTTTAACTGCTAAGCTTACCGGTAGTAAGGGTAACTCAAACATTTTAACTGCTAAGCTTACCGGTAGTAAGGGTAACCCAAACATTTTAACTTCTAAGCATACCGGTAGTGAGGGTAACTTAAACATTTTAACTGGTAAACTTACTGGTAATAAAAATAACTCAAACATTTTAACTACTACTAATAATAAGGGTAAACTCAAACATTTTAAACTACTAATAATAACAAGGGTAAACTCAAACATTTTAAACTACTAATAATAACAAGGGTAAACTCAAACATTTTAACTGCTAATAATAATAAGGGTAAACTCAAACATTTTAAACTACTAATAATAACAAGGGTAAACTCAAACATTTTAACTGCTAATAATAATAAGGGTAAACTCAAACATTTTAACTACTAATAATAATAAGGGTAAACTCAAACATTTTAACTACTAATAATAATAAGGGTAAACTCAAACATTTTTAATAATAATAAGGGTAAACTCAAACATTTTAACTACTAATAATAAGGGTAAACTCAAACATTTTAACTACTAATAATAATAAGGGTAAACTCAAACATTTTAACTACTAATAATAAGGGTAAACTCAAACATTTTAACTACTAATAATAAGGGTAAACTCAAACATTTTAACTACCAATAATAATAAGGGTAAACTCAAACATTTTAACTACTAATAATAAGGGTAAACTCAAACATTTTAACTACTAATAATAATAAGGGTAAACTCAAACATTTTAACTACTACTAATAATAAGGGTAAACTCAAACATTTTAACTACTAATAATAAGGGTAAACTCAAACATTTTAACCTTGTAAACACTTCTTAAAAAAACTTTTTTAGTGCAAATAAATTTAAATAATTTACACTTTTTAATAATAAATTTGAATGTATTGTTTCATTATTTACATGTAAATAATATATGGTTATAAATATTGTGTAAAGTTACACTTAAAATGGCTTGACATTCTCATACTTATGGAGGGTGTTTCAAATTGATGGACCCGATTTGAAACATATACCTATTTTAAATTAGGTCCACAATTTTGAAACATGTATTTCTAAATGAAATTTGAAAAAACTCTGTAATGCACTTTAACAATATTTCAGTAATATTAATAAATACAACCAAAATTTAACATATGTATCTATATACTACGTAAACTGTCTATAATCTATATTTTATAGACATAAAATAATGCAATAATGGACAATACCTTTTAATACGTAGTTTTATATTTTATTTTAATATTCAATAATGGTTATACTCTACGATATTTTTTAAAGAGGTGGACCGGTAAGCCAGTGGAAGGTCTCGTTCAGATAACCAAAATCTCCAGGGTCATTATATGACTTAAAACCCGCGTCAGGAAACACTTGTCCTATTTCCTGACAGACATTATATCTACCTACCAACAAAATGAAAGAGGAATAACTCTATTTATGGCTTATTACTCACAAGAATCCAGACAGTAAAGCTCTACACAGATCTAAATATGATTTGATAAAGCTCTACACAGAGCCAAAAGCTTTCTCAATAGTATCTTGTTCTGTAATGGCGTTTTTGTTCATCCACACAAGGCAGGTCGTCAACATTCCAATATTGGACCGTCCAGCTGTGTAAACTAGAGGCTCAACACTTCAGTTTTTTAAAAAAATCGTTATATGATTCACGAAATCGTAATGACACGATTGCAAACAATTATATATCTCGTTCAGTTTTTCGCAAATTAATATTGATACGAAGCGTCATCTCTTGCTAACTCCAGTGGCTTAGGTGGTCACTTAAGCTATGGATGATTGTAAATAAGACTAATTCGCGAATTTTCACTGAAATGTAAATACTGTGATACAGTGAGCGTCCCTAAATGTACTCTAAGGGAACTCTAGTGAGGACAAGAGATATATACTGAGTACATCTGTGGGTCATCATATGATTAAGACCCACGTCAGGAGACACTTGTCCTGCTTCCTGACACCTTGGAGAGTGTACAATCCCCCCAATCAGTATATTATTGATTTACAATAGAAATCTCGTCTCAAAGCCCCACAGAAATCTAAAACAGCCTAGTCAAAGAGAAGGACAGTCAGTAACGGCAGGAGAATCGAGCCTATACCACTCTGGAATGGCCCACACGGGTTTAACTCTTCATGAAAGGCACTGGAGACTCACCTGTTGGGTAATAACTTCTTGCTTGCGAAGACCAGTCTCCTCATCGTCACACTCAGCTGAGAGGTCCCCAGAAGAGAACCTGTAGCGGGAGAAACCTAGTGAGGGAAAAAATTGTGCTGGTAGTGCAAGTAGGTGGTGGTGCAAGGAGGTGGTGGTGGTGCAAGGAAGTGGTGGTACAAGTAGGTGGTGGTGGTGGTGCAAGGAGGTGGTAGTGGTGGTGCAAGGAAGTGGTGCAAGTAGGTGGCAGTGGTGCAAGTAGGTGGTAGTGGTGCAAGTAGGTGGTGGTGGTGGGGCAAGGAGGTGGTGGTGGTGCAAGGAGGTGGTGGTGGTGCAAGGAAGTGGTGGTGCAAGTAGGTGGTAGTGGTGGTGCAAGTAGGTGATAGTGGTGGTGCAAGTAGGTGGTGGTGGTGGGGCAAAGAGTTAGTGGCGGTGGTGGTGCAAGGAGGTGGTGGTGCAAGGAAGTGGTGGTGCAAGTAGGTGGTAGTGCAAGGAAGTGGTGGTGCAAGGAAGTGGTGGTGCAAGTAGGTGGTAGTGCAAGGAAGTGGTGGTGCAAGGAAGTGGTGGTGCAAGTAGGTGGTGGTGGTGGTGCTGCAAGGAGGTGGTGCAAGTAGGTGGTAGTGCAAGGAAGTGGTGGTGCAAGGAAGTGGTGGTGCAAGTAGGTGGTGGTGGTGGTGCAAGGAAGTGGTGGTGCAAGGAAGTGGCGGTGAAAGTAGGTGGTGGTGGTGCAAGGAGGTGGTGGTTGTGCAAGTAGGTGGTGATAGTGGTGCAAGGAGGTGGTGGTGGTGCAAGGAAGTGGTGCAAGTAGGTGGTAGTGGTGGTGCAAGTAGGTGGTGCAAGTGGTGGTGCAAGTAGGTGGTGGTGGTGGTGCAAGGAAGTGGTGGTGCAAGTAGGTGGTAGTGGTGGTGCAAGTAGGTGGTAGTGGTGGTGCAAGTAGGTGGTAGTGGTGGTGCAAGTAGGTAGTGGTGGTGGTGCAAGTAGGTGGTGGTGGTGCAAGGAGGTGGTGGTGGTGCAAGTAGGTGGTGGTGCAAGGAAGTGGTGGTGCAAGGAGGTGGTAGTGGTAGTGGTGCAAGGTGATGCAAGTAGGTGGTGGTGGTGTAAAGAGGTGGTGGTGCAAGTAGGTGGTGGTGAGGATGTTGCAAGTAGGTGGTGGTGGTGCAAGTAGGTGGTGGTGAGGATGGTGCAAGTAGGTGGTGAGAATGGTGCAAGTAGGTGGTGGTGAGGACGTTGCAAGCAGGTGTTAGTGAGGATGGTGCAAGTAGGTGGAGGTAGTGCATGGTGATAAGGATGGTGCAAGTAGGTGGTGGTGAGGATGTTGCAAGTAGGTGGTGGTGGTGCAAGGTGGTGGTGAGGATGTTGCAAGTAGGTGGTGGTGAGAGAGGTATTGGATGGTGGTGAGTGTAGAATGCAATTGGTCAATCTTATTACTGTTGCTGGTTGCAATGGTATTCATTATACCGGCTGATGTATAGTGGTCGTGATGGTGGTAGAGTTGGTGAGTGGTCATCACAAAGTTGTGGTGGGAGTAGTAATGGTGATGGTGATAATAACGCAATAAAGGCAGCAACAGTGGTGGTGACGGTAGTTGAAACACCACCGGTGGCGATGTGAACAAAAGGTGTTGTAATGAATAGGCATCATCATCCTGGGATGAGCAGGCATCATCATCCTAGGATGAACAAGCATCATCATGGGACGTTCAGGCATCATCTTGGAATAAAAAGACATCCTGGGATGAACAGGCATCATCACCCTGAGATGAACAGATCACGTTCCAGCATCCAGGCTCCAACTACACTATTAAAACATCTTAATAAACCAAGTAAGACAAGATCTCCAATCTCTTTACTCGTCAATCTTTATTTTTAAATACTTCCATCGCCTTATTTTTTTAATTAATCAGATATTTAGAAACTTACTGCAAGGAGAGAAGCGAGACAAATTGAACACTGAAAATCGATTTGCCTCTGTGTACGTTAAGAAAAATATATTAGTCTGTCTGAAGCCTAGAAGCGATTTGTGTTAATTTGGCTGATACAATAATAATAATTATTATATTATTATTATTATTATTATCATTATTTGGTGTCTTATTGAATGCATTATCATTCTTTAATTAAAATAAATTACAAATGGCAGAATTCAGAATTTACGATGCCTAAGGAATCTTCAGCATTCAGTTTGCACTTTAAAAGTCCAGACGAACAGCCAAATGAACACAGGTAACGGGTGGAACAGGTGATTAAGGGGACCGTAGCTCCCACAGCTGTGTCAATGGCCCACACAGCTGTGACTATAATATTAATAGCTATTACAGTGAAGTAAACCACAGCTATAAGCAGTTCAAATGTTGGCAGCTACAAGTCAAAGCTATCAATGTATACTAAAATGATCTACACTACGTGTCAGGTGCAGACATAGAGTGAAAAGTGCGTTAAACTGAACAGTAATGATAAAACACGAACAGTGTATAAAGCTAAACATTTTTGATGTTTCAGAGATGCTAAGAGTGCTTAAACTAACAGGTTTCCAGATGGCAAAGCAAAGTAGATTTAAAGTCTCGTGTGTAGTTTAAAGCAAAACTGGGCTCTCGTGTGCTACATTGGGTAGCTTCAACATCTCTTAAGCAGGAAAAGCCAGAATTGCGGTCTAGTATATGCAGTGAAACCTTCAGCTGTGCTCTCGTGTGCTGTGAAAGATAAATCTTGAGCTCTTATGTGCAGCTAAAATTAGATCTCTCGTGTGTGGTGAAATCTAGAACTTGATCTCTAGCATACAGTGAATTTCGGAATTATACTCTGAAAAGTGAATTGTAAAGGTCTAGCAAAGCGAACTAGAGGAGAGATGCGCATAACTTTCTCTAGCATTGGGATGATCTAGTTAACTAGCTCTGGGATGTACTAGTGCGCGGGGTGGCAGAACTTGTCTCGTTACTAGTTACTGGTGACTTTTCAGTTCCTAAGAAAAGCTATTTACGTGCAATATGTTTGGAAACTATAATGGATGGCAGGTAGAAGGTCTAGCACAATACACTTCTCTGAAAGTTTTATAAGTGTGCAATTTTCATGTGATTGTGCAATTTTGTGATTATGCAGCTTAATGTGTGTACGGTTTTATGTGTGACTGTGAAGTTTTACGTATAGTTCTAATATTTAATAGTGTACTATTTTGTAGTTGGTTGGGTTTACTGCCTTATTATTTAAAAACCATTGTACAAAATGACCCTTAAGCACACCTCGGTCAGTCATGCGCACAGGCTTAAGGTGGTTGTTGGGCGTCCTGACTTGTTCTCACATTAAGACAAGCTTAGATATAATCAAGATGGGTGCGAGTGGCCTCTCTCACCTTCAGTACATTAAAAGTACCAAATCTTTACATCAACAAGTGCATACTTTGGAGATCCATCAATAAAAGTAGGGCCCACACAGTGGCTTGTGCTGCTTATTCTTCTCAGCTTTAAAATTCTACTAGCAAAATGTCATTGGGTTATACCTACCACCATCCATTATTTTCATATAATTTATCACTGTTCAGCAAAATTCCAAAATAAGCAACATATAGGCAAGTATGTCATATGACTTGTGGATTATAATCCCACGGCTGCCACCATTGTCGCTGGGTCTTCGAAGTAAACAAACGGTGACCCAGAGGTTTGCTTGCGGGATACTTAATGCGGAGTTGCGATGACAGTTTATATCGTCTTGAAGAAGACTGAAGAATACCATAATTTCCCCAGCCTGACTGTAAGTAGGTCTGTCTTAATGTGTTAGGTAAAAAGATACAAGTGCAACGAAAGTAACTTATCGTAGCAATGTTGACCCAATAAAATATAACATTAGTTGTACTTGTGTCCTTGTACCTAACATATTGTTGGTAATTCCACCAACATTATCTTAATGTGAGGGTAAGTCAGTGTCCATGGAGCACCAGAGGCAGTTTGCCTGTCAGTCACTGAGAGCAGCGGTTTAGAATGGCAGTGTAAGAGAAGCAAACTGCTTGGCAATTCTAGTTGTATGCATTCCTGCATTTTTTTTAATTATAAAATAAAAATTTCAGTTTTAGAGAATCTTCTGTAATATTAATGAACGATTCGTCATTTTTAAGACTCGTGAACCCTGAATACATTTTATAAACTTTACATATAAGATATCAACTTTTAAAGTTAGGAATCAACTTAAAAAAAATACTACATAAATAAAAAAAAAATTATCGATTTTGATGGAAACTTCTCAATTTGTTTCTATTCCCCAAATGAAACACAAAGTGTAAATAATATGAACGTGGTAAAGCAGGAGAGTTAGCGTGATAAATTTAGATAATACGTAGTTCAATTATTCTATTATTCAATTATTCATTTATTATTATTATTATTATTATTATTATTATTATTATTATTGTTGTTGTAGTTTTTCATTTTTTGTGATGTGGTATTAAACGTGTTTCTTGGTTAGGGGGAGGGAGGGGGGGAAGGGGGAGGGAGGGGGGGAAGGGGGAGGGAGGGGGAAAGAGGGGGGAAGGGAGAGGGAGGGAAGGGGGAAGGGGGAGGGAGACAACTATGCTACGGTAATGTGTATAAATTTATTTTTGAGGGTGAAAGGGAGGGGGGGGGAGAGGGGAGAAAGATATGTGCATAAATAATTAACAAATACCTATCAACACACGCACGCACACGTGTGCATACACACACACATACACATACACATATATCCATACATAGCTTTAAGAAGAGGTATGATAAAGCTCATGGAGCAAGGAGAGTGGACCTAGTGGCGACCAGCGAAGAGGCGGGACCAGGAGCTATGAATCGACCCCCTACAACCACAATTAGGCGAGTACAGACACCTCATAAGGTTCACCTGACTACAAGAGACAGACGAGACTGACACACTCAAAGTTTCAAGAGGGAAAAAATGAAAGCAAAAGTTGTGGAGGAGAGAGCAAGAAGTGAGGAACCAGAGCAATATGACATGATCACTTTGCATTGTGGAGTAATGCAAAAAAAAAAAAAAAATATGTGGGAGTGACGTAGTGGCCTCCCCATAGTCACACCATAACAAAACAATCAATGCTCGTCTGATCAGACTTCAGAAATGAGAGAACTTGAGATGGAAGATAGACATGTATGCATTCCCATAGGCTCTGCTTATTGAAAACGTTTCAGTCCTTTGGCAATAATCACTTCAAATACATGAGGAGTGACTTTAAGGTTCAATTTTCCTCGTGAACAACATTTATAAATTCGACTGCTGTTAATTTAGGATTTGTTACATAGAATTTTTAGAAATTGTTTCTTAGCATCAAATTTCATATTTAAATTGGGTTAGGTTAACTTTAACTTTAATTGTGTAATATCAAAATAATATTAATTATAACATAACTGAAGGATAATTAATGAAATAGCAATACACATAAATGAAGAACAGAAAATGGGAATAACCAAGGGACATCGACACCATGCCTAACCCTTCTAGGGTAGGGTAGGTGCCTGAGCCCGAGCCTTTAGCTCATAAGACTGTCATTCCCATTTGCCCCCTTGGAGCGGGGATGGCAGACAAGAGAGGCCTAGCTTGTGGCTAGGCCTGGGGACAGTTGGTCCCAAAGATGAGGGGGTACTTGTGCCTCCTCCCATGGGAGACTTAGGTCTCAGACACTCCCTAAAGAGGGAGCCAAGGCCGGGCCACCACTTGGACAAGGCCCGGGCCGGGAGAATACCGGCTAATCTTTAACTAACTAACTAACCAAGGGCCATCGACACCATGCCCAGCCCTTCTAGGGCAGGGTAGGGGCCTGAGCCCGAGCTTGCAGCTCACGAGACTGTCATTCCCATTAGCCCCCTTGGGGCGGGGATGGCAGACCAGAGAGGCCTAGCTTGTGGCTAGGCCTGAGGACAATTGGTCCCAAAGATGAGGGGGTACTTGTGCCTCCTCCCATGGGAGACTTAGGTCTCAGACACTCCCAAGACAGAGAGCCAAGGCCGGGCCACCACTTGGAAAAGGCCCGGGCCGGGAGAATACCGGCGAATCTTTAATAATAAATAAATAACCAAGGGCCAACTGACTTAATTTTGAGGACGTTTAAGGAAATACGTGAAGTTTATAAAATATTTCAAGAAGTCTTCATGATCAAGACATCACAGTACACCAGAGGTCAAAAAAATTCACCTGATAGCACCGGACGCATAAAGACAATAAGGTTGACCGCTAAGGATGTCTATAACACTTCACTGGAGAGAGGAGAGCTGTCAGAAACTTCAAAGGTAGAATTGCTCAGAATCTAGTAAAAGGCGCTAAACAACAGTCCAGTATCGCTGATATGAATAACCTGCAAACTAATG
This sequence comes from Cherax quadricarinatus, assembly GCF_038502225.1. Taxonomy (NCBI): domain Eukaryota; kingdom Metazoa; phylum Arthropoda; class Malacostraca; order Decapoda; family Parastacidae; genus Cherax; species Cherax quadricarinatus. The sequence goes on from NC_091375.1 coordinate 11,689,608, forward strand.
AAGGATATAATGAATAAATTAGTAAACTGTATGGGAAACAGATATAAAAATACAGTACAGAGAGGAAATTTTTCCTTATTTGCTAAATAACAAAGATCAGACAAGGAAATTAAGTATTGGTGGACTGCTTATTCCTAGAAAATCAAAGTGGAAAAAAGAAGTGGAATGAGAGGATGCTCTAACGGAGAAGGAAGACAGCAGATAGCAGTCAGAAGATGAAGAGAGGTAACAAGTGGCGTACCACAAGGACCATGTCTTGGACCTAAAATGTTCTTTATATACTCATGCTTGCTGATGGTACAAAATTAATGTGGAGAATGTTCTACAGGAAGACTTCATGAAGCAACAGGAATAGTCCAGTAGGTGGTTACTGGAATATATCCCTTTTAATGCAAGATTACAAGCCTAGGGAAAATGAGATAGGAAACCAAAGAACGAGTGCTACCTAAGAAGGACTCAACTTGTAGAATCCGGTAGAATTGGTTGCATATGCAAAAAAAGGAATTTGATCAAGAAAGTATTACGATCAGGATAAATAGTGCAGTACACGGCATCACCAGGAGCACTATTTTCATCAACCATAACAGAAACCTAAAAAGTTCAAGGCTTGATACAGAACAAGTTACAGAACTACCAAGACTGGCACATGATGGGGAGGTTTGAGCCATAAACTCACTTGAAGCCCAGAGAGCCAGAGAAGATATGATCACAACCTATAAGATACTCGAATTTGATAAGTACGATATTTGAGATTTGAGAAAACGGAATGAAGAAACACAAGAGGGAAAGAGAAGTTGAATTGTGCAGGTTAAACATAATAATTCCATCAATATGTGAAGACAGAGAAGAAATAGACCGGATTAAGGAAACGCTGTAGAAGTCGACTCTGTACGTGACTCAAACTTACACACACACACACACACACACACACACACACACACACACACACACACACACACACACACACACACACACACACACACACACACACACACACACACAAAGACACGAGTCTCAAGAGAATGAAGTTGGGCCGAATTAAGTTTAGCGAAAGCAGTGTAAAAAGAGGAACGATAATGGATTGAATTTGCCGAACCCATAATTTAGACTGTAGGCGTGGGCGTGTGTGTGTGTGTGCGCGTGTGTGTGCGTGTGCGTGTGCGTGTGTGCGTGTGCGTGTGCGTGTGTGTGTGTGTATGTGTGGACATGGGTGTTAGTGTGCGTGTGGAAGCGAATATTAGTGTTAGTGTGCGTGTAGTGCCACAACGAAACCCAGCTTACACCCTCACCAACAAACTGTTTGCACGAAATTTAGTGGTGAAGAATTTACTGACTGACCTTTGCTAGCTCTCTCGTAATTTTTCTCTCAATGACAATTTTGGATTTTCATTCTCTTTTGCGCGTCTAAATGCATCATGAAGAATAATAGGCACAAAACCATGGCTGCAACATTTCACAAATAATCCACATTTAGATGGGAAACTTTAGACTAAATTTTAGCTCTGTTCTGGATCAAACTTTGCCCTGATAATGGCCCAGAACGGACCGAAAGTTAAATGTAAAATTTCCTACCCAAAGTGTGGGTTATTTGCATAAAGATATCTTTATCTCTCCCAGGCATTTATGGTTTGGCTCGTTCTCTCTCTCTCTTTCTCTCTCTCACTCTCTCTCTCTCTCTCTACCTGTTCCTTCTGAAGCGAGATTCCGTCAAGGGACTGGCAGCGAAGACTTCCCTCGCTGAGGTAGAAGAGTTTTGCACGCTGGAGAGAGTATATACACATTGGTTTAGTCCCATGATACCACATGTGCGTATATCTACGTCACACCCACGTATATATACGTCACACCCACGTGTATATACGTCACGCCACAGATGAGTTATTACTCAGATAATTCTCACTTGCTACTACAGCACTTCTCTTTTTTTTTTGTAGGAACAACTTCCACCAGAGTGAAAGTAACAAGATAAATTAGAGTGAAACGTAGCATGATAAAGTTCTACAGAGAGCGAAATGTGATTTGATAAATCTGTACACAGAGTGAAATGTGACTTGATAAATCTGTACATAGAGCGAGATGCTGTCACGATAAAAAGATATTTTTCAGAAAATTGTTGCATCCTGCTCACTAGTAGTGTATTTGGCTCATAATCTAAGGCACCCGTGTTTGATACCCAGGCTGGGTAAAGTGAGTGTTGAAGTCACCTTACACCTTCACATATATATATATATATATATATATATATATATATATATATATATATATATATATATATATATATATATATATATATATATATATATATATAATGGCATGCAACCTTATTGACACAAGGGAACTACCTACACTGCCTTAATTACATTATATATGTACACCTGAGGTCTGATATTCTAGGCGTCTCTACTCTGTCATAAGATGAAGGAGCACTGCAGCAGGCCTACTGGCCCATACTTGACAGGTACTGAGTGCCACTGGTTACCAATAATATACAAGGTAATTCTCTGTGTAGTTTTATGAAATGTCTGGACCAGCGTGTGTGTTGCTGATTTTGAGAAGAATGGTGCTGGCACCAGTGCTGAATTTATATGGTTTCTTATTTTCTCCTATCAGCCTTGTAGATGTCTTTTTCTGTAGTGTATGTGTACTCACCTATTTGTGGTTGCAGGGTCAAGTCACAGCTCCTTGCCCCGCCTCTTCACTAATCACTACTTAGGTTCACTCTTTCCCTGCTTCAAGAGCTTTATCGTACCTCTTGAAGAGGTGTGTGTGTGTGTGTGTGTGTGTGTGTGTGTGTGTGTGTGTGTGTGTGTGTGTGTGTGTGTGTGAGCAGGTATCTATTCACAGCTCCTGGTACTCCCCTTTAGCTACTAATCACACTGCTTTACTTATTATTGACTTCCAAAGAACGATCGTGCCTACCCTTCAAACTGTGCATGGTATTTTCCTTCTCCATTCTCTACTCTGAGACTAAACAAAGACTTCCTAACATTCCTATGGCTATCCACTCTATCCATTTTTAATATCATGATCATATCTCCCCTGTTTGTGTTTAGACATGTGTGATAAGAGAAATACTGATACAGTTACACATTATAGGCCTATAAGACAGAGCCTATATAAACATCATCTACATCAAGGTGAAGGTAAGGGAATGACAAAAGTATTTATACATATAGTTTATATAGCTTGCTATAGGGGATTTCATAGGGATATCTCATTGTCATAGAAACATTACAGAATGTATATATATATACAGACACACATACATGTGTATATATGTATGAATGAACGTATGTATATTCTCAGAAGCGTATGCAAAGCCATTAAAGCCAAGCGTATGTACGGTGGTGAAGTGGATACATACATAGGGAGGGGGATAGGTATGGAGGGTTGCTAGGTACAGGCGGTGACTAGGTACAGGAGGTAGCTAGGTGGCTGAGAGCTTGTGCCTGTAGCCTAGGGCCTAGCAACTACAAAGGCCTAGCAGTTAATTAACTAGTACGGTGCTGGGATTAACACACACACACACACACACACACACACACACACACACACACACAGGAGCTGTGAATCGACCCCTGCAACCACAATTAGGTAAGTACACACACACACACGGTAAAATACCAGGCAATTCGACTGGGAAAAGGTGAGGTCACGGAAAACGACAAGGAAGTCTGTAAAGTACTGATCGAACGATTTGAAAAATGTTTTTTCCGTGGAAATGAGAGCAATGTTAGCAAGCCTAGTTGATACAGCTCCTGGACACCATGTTGAAGATGGTATAGAATACCCACAAATGTATGATTAGGGCACATGTGCAACTGTATGGTACCTCGAATACTATTACTCCAAGACCTCGAATACTATTACTCCAAGACCTCGAATACTATTACTCCAAGACCTCGAATACTATTATTCCAAGACCTCGAATACTATTACTCCAAGACCTCGAATATTATTTCTCCAAGACCTCGAATATTATTTCTCCAAGACCTCGAATACTATTACTCCAAGACCTCGAATACTATTACTCCAAGACCTCGAATATTATTTCTCCAAGACCTCGAATATTATTTCTCCAAGACCTCGAATACTATTACTCCAAGACCTCGAATATTATTACTCCAAGACCTCGAATACTATTACTCCAAGACCTCGAATATTATTTCTCCAAGACCTCGAATACTATTACTCCAAGACCTCGAATACTATTACTCCAAGACCTCGAATATTATTACTCCAAGACCTCGAATACTATTACTCCAAGACCTCGAATATTATTTCTCCAAGACCTCGAATATTATTTCTCCAAGACCTCGAATACTATTACTCCAAGACCTCGAATATTATTTCTCCAAGACCTCGAATACTATTACTCCAAGACCTCGAATACTATTACTCCAAGACCTCGAATATTATTACTCCAAGACCTCGAATACTATTACTCCAAGACCTCGAATATTATTTCTCCAAGACCTCGAATATTATTTCTCCAAGACCTCGAATATTATTTCTCCAAGACCTCGAATACTATTACTCCAAGACCTCGAATATTATTTCTCCAAGACCTCGAATATTATTACTCCAAGACCTCGAATATTATTACTCCAAGACCTCGAATACTATTACTCCAAGACCTCGAATACTATTACTCCAAGACCTCGAATATTATTTCTCCAAGACCTCGAATACTATTACTCCAAGACCTCGAATACTATTACTCCAAGACCTCGAATATTATTACTCCAAGACCTCGAATATTATTACTCCAAGACCTCGAATATTATTACTCCAAGACCTCGAATATTATTACTCCAAGACCTCGAATATTATTACTCCAAGACCTCGAATATTATTACTCCAAGACCTCGAATATTATTACTCCAAGACCTCGAATACTATTACTCCAAGACCTCGAATATTATTTCTCCAAGACCTCGAATATTATTACTCCAAGACCTCGAATACTATTACTCCAAGACCTCGAATATTATTTCTCCAAGACCTCGAATATTATTTCTCCAAGACCTCGAATATTATTTCTCCAAGACCTCGAATATTATTTCTCCAAGACCTCGAATATTATTTCTCCAAGACCTCGAATACTATTACTCCAAGACCTCGAATATTATTTCTCCAAGACCTCGAATATTATTTCTCCAAGGCTGATGGACTGATTGCATCATCTTCATTTCACTACTACACCTGCTGCCTCTGTATTTGACTGAAGAAACCTACTGTGTAGGTAAAATGTTTCAACAGTAAAGGAACCTAACTACTGCACGTCTTAATTATCAATTGGACACCACCCATAAGGTGAGAGATAAACAAGGTTCTGGTGGACATTGAGACGTTATCAGAATATAATCTAACGACAGTGGAGGACAAGAATTAGTGGAGATATGATAACAACATACAAAATACTCTGGGCAACAGATAGGGTCGACAAAGACAGGCTGTTTGAGAGGCGGAAAACGAGAGACAGGTGAGAGTTCAAGGCACAGACGAGTCAAAGGGATGTTAGGAATTATTTCTTCAGTCTCAGACTTGTCGGGATGTGGAATGACTTCGATGAGGAAGTGGCAGAGGCAGACTCTCTACATAGTTTCAAGAGCGGGTACGACAGGCTCCACGAAGCTAGGAGGGAGTGAATCAGTATGAGGGGGAGGAACCAGGAGCTAGGTCTCGACCCCTGCAGCCACATAGAGGTAAGTACACAAAACTCATAAATACCCACACACAATAAAAGTCAAGTGTTTATCGACAAGTAAGTCTGACAACTGGTAACTGTCAGTAGAGGCAGTGTTGAAGGGATCAGTCCCTCGCCCTCGGTGGGAGGGGATCAGTCCCTCACCCTCGGTGGGAGGGGATCAGTCCCTCACCCTCGGTGGGAGGGGATCAGTCCCTCACCCTCGGTGGGAGGGGATCAGTCCCTCACCCTCGGTGGGAGGGGATCAGTCCCTCACCCTCGGTGGGAGGGGATCAGTCCCTCACCCTCGGTGGGAGGGGATCAGTCCCTCACCCTCGGTGGGAGGGGATCAGTCCCTCACCCTCGGTGGGAGGGGATCAGTCCCTCACCCTCGGTGGGAGGGGATCAGTCCCTCACCCTCGGTGGGAGGGGATCAGTCCCTCACCCTCGGTGGGAGGGGATCAGTCCCTCACTAACATACTAAGAGTAAGTTCAACATAACCTACTGCCTCTAATGGGCCCCGCTCACCTATAATGTTACCTCCAGCAGCAGCTCCTTCACCTCACCTCTAGTAAATAAGGTCCTGGTCACTTGCCTATGCTCTAGGCCTGGGGGACTGATTACCTCCCACCAGGGGTGAGGGACTGATTACCTCCCACCAGGGGTGAGGGACTGATTACCTCTCACCAGGGATGAGGGACTGATTACCTACCACCAGGGGTGAGGGACTGATTACCTACCACCAGGGATGAGGGACTGATTACCTCCCACCAGGGGTGAGGGACTGATTACCTCTCACCAGGGGTGAGGGACTGATTACCTACAACCAGGGGTGAGGGACTGATTACCTACCACCAGGGGTAAGGGACTGATTACCTACCACCAGGGATGAGGGACTGATTACCTACCACCAGGGGTGAGGAACTGATTACCTACCACCAGGGGTGAGGGACTGATTACCTACCACCAGGGGTGAGGGACTGATTACCTACCACAAGGGGTGAGGGACTGATTGCCTACCACCAGGGGTGAGGGACTGATTACCTCCCACCAGGGGTGAGGGACTGATTACCTGTCACCAGGGGTGAGGGACTGATTACCTACCACCAGGGGTGAGGGACTGATTACCTACCACCAGGGGTGAGGGACTGATTACCTACCACCAGGGGTGAGGGACTGATTACCTCTCACCAGGGGTGAGGGACTGATTACCTACCACCAGGGGTGAGGGACTGATTACCTACCACCAGGGGTAAGGGACTGATTACCTACCACCAGGGATGAGGGACTGATTACCTACCACCAGGGGTGAGGAACTGATTACCTACCACCAGGGGTGAGGGACTGATTACCTACCATCAGGGGTGAGGGACTGATTACCTACCACCAGGGGTGAGGGACTGATTACCTACCACCAGGGGTGAGGGACTGATTACCTACCACCAGGGGTGAGGGACTGATTACCTACCACCAGGGATGAGGGACTGATTACCTCCCACCAGGGGTGAGGGACTGGTTACCTGTCACCAGGGGTGAGGGACTGATTACCTACCACCAGGGGTGAGGGACTGATTACCTACCACCAGGGGTGAGGGACTGATTACCTACCACCAGGGGTGAGGGACTGATTACCTACCACCAGGGGTGAGGGACTGATTACCTACCACCAGGGGTGAGGGACTGATTACCTACCACCAGGGGTGAGGGACTGATTACCTACCACCAGGGGTGAGGGACTGAATACCTACCACCAGGGGTGAGGGACTGATTACCTACCACCAGGGGTGAGGGACTGATTACCTACCACCAGGGGTGAGGGACTGATTACCTACCACCAGGGGTGAGGGACTGATTACCTACCACCAGGGGTGAGGGACTGATTACCTACCACCAGGGGTGAGGGACTGATTACCTACCACCAGGGGTGAGGGACTGATTACCTACCACCAGGGGTGAGGGACTGATTACCTACCACCAGGGGTGAGGGACTGATTACCTACCACCAGGGGTGAGGGACTGATTACCTACCACCAGGGGTGAGGGACTGATTACCTACCACCAGGGGTGAGGGACTGATTACCTACCACCAGGGGTGAGGAACTGATTACCTACCACCAGGGGTGAGGGACTGATTACCTACCACCAGGGGTGAGGGACTGATTACCTACCACCAGGGGTGAGGGACTGATTACCTACCACCAGGGGTGAGGGACTGATTACCTACCACCAAGGGTGAGGGACTGATTACCTACCACCAGGGGTGAGGGACTGATTACCTACCACCAGGGGTGAGGGACTGATTACCTACCACCAGGGGTGAGGGACTGATTACCTACGACCAGGGGTGAGGGACTGATTACCTACCACCAGGGGTGAGGGACTGATTACCTACCACCAGGGGTGAGGGACTGATTGCCTACCACCAGGGGTGAGGGACTGATTACCTACCACCAGGGGTGAGGGACTGATTACCTACCACCAGGGGTGAGGGACTGATTACCTACCGCCAAGGGTGAGGGACTGATTACCTACCACCAGGGGTGAGGGACTGATTACCTACCACCAGGGGTGAGGGACTGATTACCTACCACCAGGGGTGAGGGACTGATTACCTACCACCAGGGGTGAGGGACTGATTACCTACCACCAGGGGTGAGGGACTGATTACCTACCACCAGGGGTGAGGGACTGATTACCTACCACCAGGGGTGAGGAACTGATTACCTACCACCAGGGGTGAGGGACTGATTACCTACCACCAGGGGTGAGGAACTGATTACCTACCACCAGGGGTGAGGGACTGATTACCTACCACCAGGGGTGAGGGACTGATTACCTACCACCAGGGGTGAGGGACTGATTACCTACCACCAGGGATGAGGGACTGATTACCTACCACCAGGGGTGAGGGACTGATTACCTACCACCAGGGGTGAGGGACTGATTACCTACCACCAGGGGTGAGGGACTGATTACCTACCACCAGGGATGAGGGACTGATTACCTACCACCAGGGGTGAGGGACTGATTACCTACCACCAGGGATGAGGGACTGATTACCTACCACCAGGGGTGAGGGACTGATTACCTACCACCAGGGGTGAGGGACTGATTACCTACCACCAAGGGTGAGGGACTGATTACCTACCACCAGGGGTGAGGGACTGATTACCTACCACCAGGGATGAGGGACTGATTACCTACCACCAGGGGTGAGGAACTGATTACCTACCACCAGGGGTGAGGGACTGATTACCTACCACCAGGGGTGAGGGACTGATTACCTACCACCAGGGATGAGGGACTGATTACCTACCACCAGGGATGAGGGACTGATTACCTTCCACCAGGCGAAACGTTTCAACAATAAATCCAAATGTTGCACATGTGTCTTACTGATCAACGTGTGGATACTGTCTAGCAATGAAGACGTAAGTATATGATTCTCTTAAGTAGACACAACGAGGCCTCTGCAGTATTACAAACTTCCAAAAATAGACAGACCAATGACTAGTAGGAATCTTGTAGTGGCGGTTACACGCCACTACAAGATTCTATCTAGTGGTGCTTGGTGGTGCTGGGAAATACGTAGGCATGAAGAATGCATATATTTTTTTCCCATGGATCAATATCTTCCTTCAGTCGCATGAACACAAACAACCTGACTGACTCGACGAGAAGATTCCTGACTCACTGGGTTTTTTAGTACCCGCTTCCTGCTAGCATCGACTTTTCCCACCAGAATTCCTAGCCTCGACCTCCCCGTCTCCATAGCCTCGATTACCCAGAATTCCTAGCCTCGACCTCCCCGTCTCCATAGCCTCGATTACCCAGAATTCCTAGCCTCGACCTCCCCGTCTCCTTAGCCTCGATTACCCAGAATTCCTAGCCTCGACCTCCCCGTCTCCATAGCCTCGATTACCCAGAATTCCTAGCCTCGACCTCCCCGTCTCCTTAGCCTCGATTACCCAGAATTCCTAGCCTCGACCTTCCCGTCTCCATAGCCTCGATTACCCAGAATTCCTAGCCTCGACCTCCCCGTCTCCTTAGCCTCGATTACCCAGAATTCCTAGCCTCGACCTCCCCGTCTCCTTAGCCTCGATTACCCAGAATTCCTAGCCTCGACCTCCCCGTCTCCATAGCCTCGATTACCCAGAATTCCTAGCCTCGACCTCCCCGTCTCCTTAGCCTCGATTACCCAGAATTCCTAGCCTCGACCTCCCCGTCTCCATAGCCTCGATTACCCAGAATTCCTAGCCTCGACCTCCCCGTCTCCTTAGCCTCGATTACCCAGAATTCCTAGCCTCGACCTCCCCGTCTCCATAGCCTCGATTACCCAGAATTCCTAGCCTCGACCTCCCCGTCTACTTAGCCTCGATTACCCAGAATTCCTAGCCTCGACCTCCCCGTCTCCATAACCTCGATTACCCAGAATTCCTAGCCTCGACCTCCCCGTCTCCTTAGCCTCGATTACCCAGAATTCCTAGCCTCGACCTCCCCGTCTTCCTAGCCTCGACCTTCCAGCCTCGACATCCCGCCTTTCTAGCCTCGACCTCCCTTCCTTCCTAGCCTCGACCTCCCAGCCTTCCTAACCTCGACCTCCCAGCCTTCCTAGCCTCGACCTCCCAGCCTTCCTAGCCTCGACCTCCCAGCCTTCCTAGCTTCGACCTCCCAGCCTTCCTAGCCTCGACCTCCCAGCCTTTCTAGCCTCGACCTCCCAGCCTTCCTAGCCTCGACCTCCCAGCCTCGAGCTCACAGCCGTCCTAACCTCGACCTCCCAGCCTTCCTAGTCTCGACCTCCCAGCCTTCCTAGCCTCGACCTCCCAGCCTTCCTAGCCTCGACCTCCCAGCCTTCCTAACCTCGACCTCCCAGCCTTCCTAGCCTCGACCTCCCAGCCTTCCTAACCTCGACCTCCCAGCCTTCCTAGCCTCGACCTCCCAGCCTTCCTAGCCTCGACCTCCCAGCCTTCCTAGTCTCGACCTCCCAGCCTTCCTAACCTCGACCTCCCAGCCTTCCTAGCCTCGACCTCCCAGCCTTCCTAGCCTCGACCTCCCAGCCTTCCTAACCTCGACCTCCCAGCCTTCCTAGCCTCGACCTCCCAGCCTCCGCCAACCTCACGATACAAACAGTCGACCTCAGGACAGAAGCATTCAACGTTCCTGATGTGAAAGACTTACACCAAGCAGCAAATACCCCACAACATTTACAACCAGCCAATAAACATTCAGATGCTCCTCCGCGCAACCAATTAACATTCAGATGCTTCTATACACAACCAATGAGCATTCGAATATACTCTGCCTCGTCCAATCACCGTAGAGATCATTAATATTAACTTTGCCTACAGAGAGTCATAGGAACGAGACTGTACCAGTTAAGTCTTAACATTCATGAGTGAAGGTCACTTTAATAATAATAATAATAATAATAAAAATCTATGAATAGTTTAGATAGCGTATATTTTTAGGCATGCGCCAGCTGTATACATGATGTATATTTATCCTGGGTCACTGTTTGGTCACTGAAAGGTCACTGTTAGGTTACAGACGGGGCTTCAAGCCTATCGACTACAGGAGAGTCATTTTAGGCTGCATGTCAGCTGATTCACCACCAGACAAGAATACTGTAATACTTAAAGAAGGACTAAACTCCCCATAAATACACTGAGAGACATATTTCTCGCTGTGTCTCTGTGTGTGTGTGTAGCCTGTGTGTTCCTTAAGGCTCTTGTTTACAGACGGAAATTGATCTTTTGACCTGACTGGCTATCCCCTACCTACGTCCTGCCAGCCGCCATTACCCGAACTCACGTCAACACTGCAGTCTTCCCTTTCTTCCCTCACACTCTTCTCTCTCACACCATCTCTCTCTCTCTCTTTACCACCCCACCTCCTCCGTTAATGGCTTCCTCGGGGGGTTAACTCCATTTCCAGGGGGTTAAATCCCACCCAAGTGCTTCATTATTCCTGTAGGAGATGGCATCAGCAGGGCAGGAAGGTGGGAAGTGTAGGTGTTATGGATCTAACGGAGGAGACCAACCCTCTCTCTCTCTCTCTCTCTCTCTCTCTCTCTCTGTCTCTTTCTCTCTTTCTCTCTCTCTTTCTCTCTCTCACGCCTGGGCAATCCATTAGGTCCTCTGCGCGAGGGTTTTTTAATTCCACCTTCGTAAGACGCGGTGACAATTCAATGCTCTTCAGGAAAGACTTAGTGGTACGCTGTTAGAGAGAGAGAGAGAGAGAGAGAGAGAGAGAGAGAGAGAGAGAGAGAGAGAGAGAGAGAGAGAGAGAGAGAGAGAGAGAGAGTACAAATACACAAGAGTACAAGTTTTCGAACTTTATCACTACTGAAATTCCTGCGCCTCCATCTTGTACACACAAAGGAAATAAAGTTTGCTTCTGTGCAGTAGGGGATGAAGGTTGTAATGGGGGGTGTTGTAGTGGGAGTGGTGGGGTGATGTGGTGAGGATGGGGGTGTTGGGGAGATGTGGTGAGGGTGGGGGTGTTGGGGAGATGTGGTGAGGGTGGGGGTGTTGGGGAGATGTGGTGAGGATGGGGGTGTTGGGGAGATGTGGTGAGGGTGGGGTTGGTGAGGGGGAGGTGTCAAGACAGGTCATTCCTAATAAATTATTCACTTCTCCCCTACACCATCCTTTCCACCTACACACTGCCTCCAACTGTCATCCACCACCTCCATCCGGCTGTCATCCACCACCTCCATCCGGCTGCCATCCACCACATCCATCCAACAGGTTCTGAACATTTACCCTCGTATCTCCTCTGCCTGACTGAATCTTTCCCATTCTCTCCCATATACTCAACCTCACGTCCTTCACAAGGTGAGACATACACCGAGGGATGTATGTCTCTCATTTCAGGCCCAGTGAGTCTTTAATCCCTATTTTAGAGATTAAAGTATAGTGGAACTTCGGTGTTCGAATGTACCGAACCTCCAAGCAATTTTATTCAGAAAAATACTGAGCTGATTTTTGAACACTTTTCTCGCGTCCGAACGCGCTTTGTTTACATTTTAGTTGTAAGAAAACTTTACAGAAAAGTCCTGTTTCTAAAGTGCTTTGAAGTGACCTCTGAAATTGACCTGACTCTGAGACTTCTGGAAGAGTCAGTTCAACATCCTCCAGTGTGTGAGGCTGATAATTAAAGCCTGGGTAATACTGTTTCGGATATCGAACTTTTCACAGTTCGAACGCCACCTAGTAACCAATTAAGTCCAAACACCGAGGTTCCACTATATTCTGAACTGATGGTGAACAGATTACATACAGCCTTAATAACCCTTGTGTAGTCGAGAGGCTTTAAACCCCATTAATCAACCACTATATCAACCATCACCCAAAACGACGTTTCAGTGCGCTATTGCCCACTCTCCTTGCACTAAAAACACTTGGACCTGCCTACCATGGACCAGTAGGCCTGCTGCAGAGCTCTGTCTTATGTAAAAATATGTGTAAGGAATATTCTAGGGAGAAAACAGAGAGAAAAGCCTATGGAAATTGAACGCCACCTGTTAGCAACAGCAAAAGCCAGCACAACGGAGACAGTAACTGGTGTAGTATTCCCTGGTGGATGTCACATTATGAGGGACTACAGGGTGAAAAGTAGCGTCAGTTATCAGAAAGTCAATGATTATTGAAGAAAATCCATCATGAGCATTCACTTTGTTTAATATCACGAACATTATTAATAACAAACTTTTGTAAAATTTCTGTATTTTTATTCTGGAAACGTTTCGCCAGCCATTGGTTTCTTCAGTCCTATGTAGGGAAACAGTGAGAGATAAAGTGGAGTTTGAGGTAATTAGTCCCTCAGCTTGGAGTCGACTCCAGGCTGAGGGACTGATTACCTCAAACTCCTCCTCATCTTCCACTATTTCTCTACATAGGACTGAAGAAGCCAATGGCTGGTTTCCAGATTATACACAAATGTTGCACAAGTGTCTCATTTATCAACTTGTCGGTTTTCTAAACCATTTATTCAAATATCACGAAGAACTGAGGTCGGGGGCGACAAGAATATTATCACGACTCACGAGTGATTAGCGCACTGGCCTGAGTTATACGGCTCGCCAGCCATGAGTTCAAACCCCCACTCGTTCCTTGACCTAACAAGACTGTCCCGAAATCAACTCTAGGCAAACAATTGTGTAGAAGCACTTTAGCACCAATTTTCTCCATAAAAAAAGGTAAATAATTCTACCATTCATCTTTTTTTTAAGCTTCGTCACCCTTATGAGTTTAGCGCTTAGTTATGATTATAATAATTTGTTTCGTCAAAGGGACGGTGGAGATGTTTTGTTTGTCAGGAGAAATGGGTTTTTACCCCCGTGACAAACTTATAACGACCCATTACTCCATGGAGAGCTTCAACATCAGACCGAGAGCTTTGACCTGTCTTACCAGGCTACCCAACCGAGGGGTCAAGGTGACACCGTAGGATGTGATAAGAGGTTTAGCAGTCAGTATAAACAACAGTGGTACACCACTGTGGTAAGAGGTTTAGCAGTCAGTATAAACAACAGTGGTACACCACTGTGGTAAGAGGTTTAGCAGTCAGTATAAACAACAGTGGTACACCACTGTGATAAGAGGTTTAGCAGTCGGTATAAACAACAGTGGTACACCACTGTGGTAAGAGGTTTAGCAGTCAGTATAAACAACAGTGGTACACCACTGTGGTAAGAGGTTTAGCAGTCAGTATAAACAACAGTGGTACACCACTGTGATAAGAGGTTTAGCAGTCGGTATAAACAACAGTGGTACACCACTGTGGTAAGAGGTTTAGCAGTCAGTATAAACAACAGTGGTACACCACTGTGGTAAGAGGTTTAGCAGTCAGTATAAACAACAGTGGTACACCACTGTGATTAGAGGTTTAGCAGTCAGTATAAACAACAGTGGTACACCACTGTGGTAAGAGGTTTAGCAGTCAGTATAAACAACAGCGGTACACCACTGTGGTAAGAGGTTTAGCAGTCAGTATAAACAACAGCGGTACACCACTGTGGTAAGAGGTTTAGCAGTCAGTATAAACAACAGTGGTACACCACTGTGATAAGAGGTTTAGCAGTCAGTATAAACAACAGTGGTACACCACTGTGATTAGAGGTTTAGCAGTCAGTATAAACAACAGTGGTACACCACTGTGGTAAGAGGTTTAGCAGTCAGTATAAACAACAGCGGTACACCACTGTGGTAAGAGGTTTAGCAGTCAGTATAAACAACAGTGGTACACCACTGTGGTAAGAGGTTTAGCAGTCAGTATAAACAACAGTGGTACACCACTGTGATAAGAGGTTTAGCAGTCAGTATAAACAACAGTGGTACACCACTGTGGTAAGAGGTTTAGCAGTCAGTATAAACAACAGTGGTACACCACTGTGGTAAGAGGTTTAGCAGTCAGTATAAACAACAGTGGTACACCACTGTGATAAGAGGTTTAGCAGTCGGTATAAACAACAGTGGTACACCACTGTGACAAGAGGTTTAGCAGTCAGTATAAACAACAGTGGTACACCACTGTGACAAGAGGTTTAGCAGTCAGTATAAACAACAGTAGTACACCACTGTGGTAAGAGGTTTAGCAGTCAGTATAAACAACAGTGGTACACCACTGTGGTAAGAGGTTTAGCAGTCAGTATAAACAACAGTGGTACACCACTGTGATAAGAGGTTTAGCAGTCGGTATAAACAACAGTGGTACACCACTGTGACAAGAGGTTTAGCAGTCAGTATAAACAACAGTGGTACACCACTGTGACAAGAGGTTTAGCAGTCAGTATAAACAACAGTAGTACACCACTGTGGTAAGAGGTTTAGCAGTCAGTATAAACAACAGTGGTACACCACTGTGGTAAGAGGTTTAGCAGTCAGTATAAACAACAGTGGTACACCACTGTGGTAAGAGGTTTAGCAGTCAGTATAAACAACAGTGGTACACCACTGTGATAAGAGGTTTAGCAGTCGGTATAAACAACAGTGGTACACCACTGTGACAAGAGGTTTAGCAGTCAGTATAAACAACAGTGGTACACCACTGTGACAAGAGGTTTAGCAGTCAGTATAAACAACAGTAGTACACCACTGTGGTAAGAGGTTTAGCAGTCAGTATAAACAACAGTGGTACACCACTGTGGTAAGAGGTTTAGCAGTCAGTATAAACAACAGTGGTACACCACTGTGGTAAGAGGTTTAGCAGCCAGTATAAACAGTGGTACACCACTAAGAAGGTAGGCTACCTGGTAGCTTTTCTTGGGGCGATATATACACAGCTTGCTCGCTTGTTCTACACTTTTTTTGTACTCTTGTAGTACTTGTACACTTCCTGTAGCTTCGTGTATATTTTTTGCATGCTTCTTGTATATGTTTTCTACACCTCTTGTACGCTTGTTATGGTTTTTTTATATTAATTTTAAATTCAGCTTTTCCAAGCACTAATTTATTTTTCGAATGCTCAGGCTGGCCCCCCAGGGGATGCTTCATAACTCTGTTAATACTATAATTTCTAGTAAGCTCTCTTATCTACTAAATAAACACTAACATATCACAGTCTTAGAAGCTCTCTGGTGTCTGTTGGTCTAGACTCAAGACCAACCAACTGGAAGTACTCTAGAGTACTTTCAGTCAGCTCTCTCGGTACTCTTGTCTACCATCCTACACTGTACACTCAGTATGTTGAACTCTCCTGGGAGAATATATGGTATAGGATTTTCTAGGCTGTGCAGACAGATATTATTGTCACTTGCAAGTTCATTCAGTGCCTCTGTTGTTACTTATCATTGTTTATTTACATGATAATTACCTTTTTTGTCCTGCCTTTATTCCCAGGATCTCGAAAAGGTGCAAAGGTTTTCTAAGAATTTGGTAGCGAAACTAAAGGTGATTGACTATGAGAAAAATATTTTGGAATTCAACATTGTGATCCCGTAAGAGAAACAGAAACTAGAGGTGATTTGAGCATGACTTACAAAATATTCAGGGAAATAAAGAAGAGATGGAAACTATCTGTTTGAAGTGTGATGGGAGGGAGTCATTGGGTTATAGTGTAGATGGTACGTAAAGACGCAGGTGAGCCATTAATATAGTAATCCGGGAAATACTGTTTCAGACTTGAGGCGACAAGTGCAACGAACCACACCTGTACAAATATATTTAAGAAATCGAATCAGTCTGAAGTAGCAAGTGGAACGACCTAGACACAGAAATATTTAAGAAACAGAATCAGTCTGAGGTTGCATGTGGAACTACCTAGACCCAGAAATATTTAAGAAACAGAATCAGTCTGAGGTTGCAAGTGGAACGACCTAGACACAGAAATATTTAAGAAACAGAATCAGTCTGAGGTTGCAAGTGGAACTACCTAGACACAGAAATATTTAAGAAACAGAATCAGTCTGAGGTTGCAAGTGGAACTACCAAGACACAGAAATATTTAAGAAACAGAATCAGTCTGAGGTTGCATGTGGAACGACCTAGACACAGAAATATTTAAGAAACAGAATCAGTCTGAGGTTGCATGTGGAACGACCTAGACACAGAAATATTTAAGAAACAGAATCAGTCTGAGGTTGCATGTGGAACGACCTAGACACAGAAATATTTAAGAAACAGAATCAGTCTGAGGTTGCAAGTGGAACGACCTAGACACAGAAATATTTAAGAAACAGAATCAGTCTGAGGTTGCATGTGGAACGACCTAGACAGAAATATTTAAGAAACAGAATCAGTCTGAGGTTGCAAGTGGAACGACCTAGACACAGAAATATTTAAGAAACAGAATCAGTCTGAGGTTGCATGTGGAACGACCTAGACACAGAAATATTTAAGAAACAGAATCAGTCTGAGGTTGCATGTGGAACGACCTAGACAGAAATATTTAAGAAACAGAATCAGTCTGAGGTTGCAAGTGGAACGACCTAGACAGAAATATTTAAGAAACAGAATCAGTCTGAGGTTGCATGTGGAACGACCTAGACAGAAATATTTAAGAAACAGAATCAGTCTGAGGTTGCATGTGGAACGACCTAGACACAGAAATATTTAGAAAACAAACACCTTCAACAATTTCAAGACTAGGTATTTTAGGCTTGGAAGACTAGGAACCAGTTAAACCAATCGATACGAGGCTGAGCCAATGATTCAACCCTTGCAAATACAACTAGGTGGGTACACAGACGAGCACACTGACAAGTGCCACAGACAAGCACAAGCACGCAGAGACAAGCTAAGGCGAGCACACTCACCTTCTCTTGAGGTAGTTGACATTACTGGAGAACGAGGCTTTAAAGCTTGAGAAGGAAATTTTGGCGGTTTCCGGCGGACTGCACTCACAGATAGAGCCGAGTATTGTGCCGGGGGTGGGGGCGTGGTCCTTCAGTGGGCCTGGGACCTCAAACACACACGAGGAGGACCCCTGAAAGGTCCCTCTTGTTTCACCACACCTGCTCTATGGTCCTAAGTTAGATGCGAGCCTCAGCAGTGACAGCAGTAAGCGAGCAGGGAAGCAGAGAGGGAGCAGTAGCAGTAGCAGCAGCAGAGATGGGAGCGATAGTGATGGGAGGTGATGGTGTGCGGGGTGATGGTGAGTGGTGGTGATGATGAGTGGTGGTGATGATGGTAGTGATGATGGTAGTGATGGTAAGTGGAGACAGGTTGTCACGATGCTCCGGCCGCTACGCTAGGCTACACCGCCACCCTGCAAGGAATAACAACACTAGGTTACACTGGGTCGTACACAGCTACACTCCTCTACACCTGGTCATACACCTTTATACCTAGTCATGCACCTCTACATTCCTCTACACCTGGTCATACACATCTACATTCCTCTACACCTGGTCATACACCTCTCCACCTGGCCATACACCTCTACACCTGGCCATACACCTCTACACCTGGTCATACACCTCTCCACCTGGCCATACGCCTGTACACCTGGTCATACACCTCTACACCTGGTCATATACCTCTACACCTAGTCATACACCTCTACACCTGGTCATACACCTCTACACCTGGTCATACACCTCTCCACCTGGCCATACGCCTCTACACCTGGTCATACACCTCTACACCTGGTCATACACCTCTACACCTGGCCATACGCCTCTACACCTGGTCATACACCTCTACACCTGGTCATACACCTCTACACCTAGTCATACACCTCTACACCTAGTCATACACCTCTACACCTAGTCATACACCTCTACACCTGGTCATACACCTCTACACCTGGTCATACACCTCTACACCTAGTCATACACCTCTACATTCCTCTACACCGGATCATACACCACTATAAATACGAAGATCTTAACAGTATGATACAACAACCTGATACTGTAACACTGTCGTAAAGCGAATCGCAACTCACGAAAAACATCGCCAAAAGTTACTCCCATGTGTGCAAAAAAATCCATGTGAAGAACGAGAGAAACATTGTAGAAGTCACGTGAGGAAAGACTTCACCTCCACTTGACAGCGAGGTGCTGTTGAAGTCAAATACCTGGGGACTTCACCTCGCACATTAAAAAAAACTTGTAAACAATCTCAAAACAGAGTAACCATCCTAGGCTTCGTTTGTGTGAGAAATTATATAGAGTCGTGCCGCATTACGACGTGTTGGCATCAACGACGGACCGCATATACGACGGTGGAGGTGATACAATCTTATTGCCTAGTGATGTCGTAGCCTAACACGTTACTATATTACTGGTTTAATGTATTTATTATACTTTTGTTATTATTCTAGAGTGTACTCTTCCTGCAGCCTCACACATCTCGTGTTTGTTAAGATAAGATTTCGTTCGGATTTTTAACCCCGGAGGGTTAGCCACCCAGGATAACCCAAGAAAGTCAGTGCGTCATCGAGGACTGTCTAACTTATTTCCATTGGGGTCCTTAATCTTGTCCCCCAGGATGCGACCCA
>NC_091375.1:11719241-11731741 GCF_038502225.1 Cherax quadricarinatus
CAGTCCCCAGGGGTGCCAAGACCCATGATCACTGCTAGCGTGGGACCAGTCCCCAGGGGTGCTGAGACCCATGGTGATCACTGCTAGCGTTGGACCAGTCCCCAGGGGTGCTGAGACCCATGGTGATCACTGCTAGCGTGGGACCAGTCCCCAGGGGCGCTGAGACCCATGGTGATCACTGCCATGCGTGGGACCAGTCCCCAGGGGCGCTGAGACCCATGGTGATCACTGCTTGCGTGGGACCAGTCCCCAGGGGTGCTGAGACCCATGGTGATCACTGCTAGCGTGGGACCAGTCCCCAGGGGTGCTGAGACCCATGGTGATCACTGCTTGCGTGGGACCAGTCCCCAGGGGTGCTGAGACCCATGGTGATCACTGCTAGCGTGGGACCAGTCCCCAGGGGTGCTGAGACCCATGGTGATCCCTGCTAGCGTGGGACCAGTCCCCAGGGGTGCTGAGACCCATGGTGATCACTGCTTGCGTGGGACCAGTCCCCAGGGGTGCTGAGACCCATGATCACTGCTAGCGTGGGACCAGTCCCCAGGGGTGCTGAGACCCATGGTGATCACTGCTTGCGTGGGACCAGTCCCCAGGGGTGCCAAGACCCATGATCACTGCTAGCGTGGGACCAGTCCCCAGGGGTGCTGAGACCCATGGTGATCACTGCTAGCGTTGGACCAGTCCCCAGGGGTGCTGAGACCCATGGTGATCACTGCTAGCGTGGGACCAGTCCCCAGGGGTGCTGAGACCCATGGTGATCACTGCTAGCGTGGGACCAGTCCCCAGGGGTGCTGAGACCCATGGTGATCACTGCTAGCGTGGGACCAGTCCCCAGGGGTGCTGAGACCCATGGTGATCACTGCTAGCGTGGGGTCTTTGCTGCTGTCTGCTTGGAAATCCCTCTAATATTTCTGGGAGATCTCTGGAGGCTGCTGGAACTTTATTGGTATCTGCTGGAACCTTAGTGGCGTCTGCTGGAACCTTAGTGGCGTCTGCTTGAACTTGTAAGTCTTCACGTATTCGTGGTTACAGTGGTCGAATCCCAGCTCCCGGTCCAACCTCTTAACTGGCTGTTATATATATATATATATATATATATATTATATATATATATATATATATATATATATATATATATATATATATTTTTTTTTTTTTTTTTTTTTTTTTTTTTTTTTTTTTTTTTTTTTTTTTACACACCCCGATTCCCACCAAGGCAGGTGGCCCGAAAAAGAAAAACTTTCACCATCATTCACTCCATCCACTGTCTGTTTATATATATATATATATATATATATATATATATATATATATATATATATATATATATATATATATATATATATATATATATATATATATATATAAAATGAATACAGCTCCTGATGAAGTATTGATTGCAACACGAAAGGCCTCACTTTATTTATTATTTTATGCATTAAATTATGCTTGCTTGATAGACTGGTCTGATACTGTTTGCCTGATAGATTTTTTGCCTGATAGGCTGTTTACGTGATAAATTGCTTGCCTGATAGTTTTTTTTTTGCCTGATAGATTGTCTCAGACTCTTTGCTTCACAGACTGTTTTGTTGATAGACTAGTTGCCTGATAGACTAGTTGCCTGATAGACTAGTTGCCTGATAGACTAATTGCTTAATAGACTAGTTGCCTGATAGACTAGTTGCCTGATAGACTAGTTGCCTGATAGACTAATTGCCTGATAGACTAATTGCTTGATAGACTAGTTGTCTGATAGACTAGTTGCCTGATAGACTAGTTGCCTGATAGACTAGTTGCCTGTTAGACTAATTGCCTGATAGACTAATTGCTTGATAGACTAGTTGTCTGATAGACTAGTTGCCTGATAGACTAATTGCTTGATAGACTAATTGATAGACTAGTTGTCTGATAGATTAGTTGCCTGATAGACTAGTTGCCTGTTAGACTAGTTGCCTGATAGACTAATTACTTGATAGACTAGTTGTCTGATAGACTAATTGCTTGATAGACTAGTTGCCTGATAGACTAATTGCTTGATAGACTAATTGCTTGACAGACTAGTTGTCTGATAGATTAGTTGCCTGATAGACTAGTTGCCTGTTAGACTAGTTGCCTGATAGACTAATTGCTTGATAGACTAGTTGTTTGATAGACTAATTGCTTGATAGACTAGTTGCCTGATAGACTAATTGCTTGATAGACTAATTGCTTGATAGACTAGTTGTCTGATAGATTAGTTGCCTGATAGACTAGTTGCCTGTTAGACTAGTTGCCTGATAGACTAATTGCTTGATAGACTAGTTGTCTGATAGACTAATTGCTTGATAGACTAATTGCTTGATAGACTAGTTGTCTGATAGATTAGTTGCCTGATAGACTAGTTGCCTGTTAGACTAGTTGCCTGATAGACTAATTGCTTGATAGACTAGTTGTCTGATAGACTAGTTGTCTGATAGACTAATTGCTTGATAGACTAGTTGCCTGTTAGACTAGTTGTCTGATAGACTAATTGCTTGATAGACTAGTTGCCTGTTAGACTAGTTGTCTGATAGACTAATTGCTTGATAGACTAGTTGCCTGATAGACTAACACAATTACTGATAATCTTTTAGTAGTCGAAATAATTTAAAAAATAACTGAAAATAACTGTTAGTTTCTGGGTTATTTTTGTCCATTAATTAAGGGTTTAGCGCTCCGTTATGATTATTAAAAATAATTAGATGTTCTGATAGTGTGGATTATTATTTTCCAATGGGAAGCTCCTACCCCGTAGGGGCCCGGACAGCGCCTGGGGAAATGGGAAGAGCTCAGGTTTGATCCGAGGAAGGGGGAGGTATAGTAGCTCCGACTCCTTGGAACAAGAGCCCAAAAGCGACCCCCTTTTTTTTAGCAGTGTCGGGAGTTTAAAAACACAAAAATGACATCCAGAGTTAAAAAAACAAAACCGCGTCACCACAAGAATGTTTGATGATTTAAGGCAGAACAAAATTGTTCTCCACGTGAACGTGAACAAAAACATCTATATGTTCCCCGTAGAGCCTTACAATGCGGTCAAAACAGTATGAACGTGAACAAAAACATCTATATGTTCCCCGTAGAGCCTTACAATGCGGTCAAAACAGTATGAACGTGAACAAAACCATCTATATGTTCCCCATAGAGCTTTACAATGCGGTCAAAACAGTATGAACGTGAACAAAAACATCTACATGTTCCCCGTAGAGCCTTACAATGCGGTCAAAACAGTATGAACGTGAACAAAAACATCTATATGTTCCCCGTAGAGCCTTACAATGCGGTCAAAACAGTATGAACGTGAACAAAACCATCTATATGTTCCCCATAGAGCTTTACAATGCGGTCAAAACAGTATGAACGTGAACAAAAACATCTACATGTTCCCCGTAGAGCCTTACAATGCGGTCAAAACAGTATGAACGTGAACAAAAACATCTATATGTTCCCCGTAGAGCCTTACAATGCGGTCAAAACAGTATGAACGTGAACAAAACCATCTATATGTTCCCCATAGAGCTTTACAATGCGGTCAAAACAGTATGAACGTGAACAAAAACATCTATATGTTCCCCGTAGAGCCTTACAATGCGGTCAAAACAGTATGAACGTGAACAAAAACATCTATACGTTCCCCGTAGAGCTTTACAATGCGGTCAAAACAGTAGGAACGTGAACAAAAACCTCTATACGTTCCCCGTAGAGCTTTACAATGCGGTCAAAACAGTATGAACGTGAACAAAAACCTCTATACGTTCCCCGTAGAGCCTTATAATGCGGTCAAAACAATATGAACGTGAACAAAAACCTCTATACGTTCCCCGTAGAGCCTTACAATGCGGTCAAAACAATATGAACGTGAACAAAAACCTCTATACGTTCCCCATAGAGCCTTACAATGCGGTCAAAACAGTAGGAACGTGAACAAAAACATCTGTATGTCCCCCGTAGAGCCTTACAATGCGGTCAAAACAGTATGAACGTGAACAAAAACCTCTATACGTTCCCCGTAGAGCCTTACAATGCGGTCAAAACAATATGAACGTGAACAAAAACCTCTATACGTTCCCCGTAGAGCCTTACAATGCGGTCAAAACAGTAGGAACGTGAACAAAAACATTTGTATGTCCCCCGTAGAGCCTTACAATGCGGTCAAAACAATATGAACGTGAACAAAAACCTCTATACGTTCCCCGTAGAGCTTTACAATGCGGTCAAAACAGTAGGAACGTGAACAAAAACATCTGTATGTCCCCCGTAGAGCCTTACAATGCGGTCAAAACAGTAGGAACGTGAACAAAAACATCTATATGTCCCCCGTAGAGCCTTACAATGCGGTCAAAACAGTAGGAACGTGAACAAAAACATCTATATGTCCCCCGTAGAGCCTTACAATGCGGTCAAAACAGTAGGAACGTGAACAAAAACATCTATATGTCCCCCGTAGAGCCTTACAATGCGGTCAAAACAGTAGGAACGTGAACAAAAACCTCTATATGTCCCCCGTAGAGCCTTACAATGCGGTCAAAACAGTAGGAACGTGAACAAAAACATCTATATATCCCCCGTAGAGCCTTACAATGCGGTCAAAACAGTAGGAACGTGAACAAAAACATCTATATGTCCCCCGTAGAGCCTTACAATGCGGTCAAAACAGTAGGAACGTGAACAAAAACATCTATATGTCCCCCGTAGAGCCTTACAATGCGGTCAAAACAGTAGGAACGTGAACAAAAACATCTATATGTCCCCCGTAGAGCCTTACAAAAACAGTCAAAACAATATATCTAGAGGAGAAAAAAATCACAATTGATTTTTTTTTTGTGATGGTCCGGTGACAGGAAGGGATGAAGCGTACAAGTATTGCTTTACATTTAATTTCAGTCCTTTCCTCCCTCTTCCCAAAATATCCACAGGATGGGTTAGAGAGACAACTTACGTCCTGGAGAGATGTCTCAACAGGGACACCATGCTCGCACTGCGATAGTCTGTAGAATAATACAATAATATGTTAGAATAAGGATAGTCTTGGGTCATGGATATTCATTACTCTGTTAACGTTTAAATCTATCTAATACACCAGGTTTGTACTTATGAAGTTCTATCAACTGCACAAGGGTCATTAAGGCTGTGTGTCACATGTATGTACACTACAAGACAAGGTAGTGTGTATATATATATATATATATATATATATATATATATATATATATATATATATATATATATATATATATATATATATATAATCAATAACAACACTGCGACTAGCCAAGGACTCGAACCCATGCTACTTTGGTCTGCCTCATGGTGGGTGAAAACTCATGACGCCTTAATCCAAGGGAACACACAATCCTTAAGAGTAACGCATCCAGCGGAACTGGAGTTTTCGCCCACTATGAGGCAGGCCAAAGCAGCATGGGTTCGAGTCCTTGGCTAGTCGAAGTGTTATTGATTAATACCACTTGTTCGTGGGTACACTAATGTGTGTGTGTGTGTGTGTGTGTGTGTGTGTGTGTGTGTGTGTGTGTGTGTGTGTGTGTGTGTGTGTGTGTGTGTGTGTGTGTGTGTGTGTAAAAAATTGCGAACAAGCGATATATATTACTGGGGTAAGCTGTAGCTCTTGGTTCCACCTACCAACTTTAGACAGACCGGTGTTTACCAGGCCTGTCACTTCCACTGTTTTAACCCTGTGTGTGGTGTATGTGGTGATCCACCAGTCTATTAGTATATGCAATTGAAAATATAATTGCATGTGTGTATTTAGCCAACCGTGTTTGTGTTGGGTCCGGAGTGTTTAACGAAGGTCACAACACACACACACACACACACACACACACACACACACACACACACACACACACACACACACACACACACACACACACACACACTCTAGGTGAGTACACAATAGGAAGGAGTGAGAAATGGATGGAGGGAGGTAGGTAAAGAGGGAGGGAGGGAGGGAAGGAGGGAGAGATTGAGGGAGGGAGGGAGGGAAGGGGTGAGGGAGGGAGGGAGGGAGGGAAGGGGTGAGGGAGGGAGAGATGGGCAAGAAAGATTGGACGGGGTGTGGGCAAGAGGGAAATTAAAACATTAACGATAAGCTTATCCTTGAAGGCTTGACGTGCACTCAACCCTCAGGGTTTATCTCTATCCTGAGAGAGAGAGAGAGAGAGAGAGAGAGAGAGAGAGAGAGAGAGAGAGTAGAAGAAATTTAGCACTCAGCACACAAGTTAATACCCTGGGGGACAGAGTAAACTGTACCCTGACGTTGAAGAACCATGTGATGAATCTTGCAAGCGCGGCCGCCACGAAGTCAGAATAACAACATGATCTATCCTCCTAATGTACCACGTCAGCACATCACTCTGCCTGAGAACGTCAACTGTGTGACTGTGACACCACACAGTGACAATGCTGCTTATGGATTACAGTCTAATATAACCTAACCATACGTAGGGTATAAAGAATTGTTTTAAATTGTATGTAAGCCATGAACGTTTGATTTAGGAAGGCCAGTTGAAGCCTCGTTCTTATTTAACATTTTAGGTTACAAAGTTTTCACAGTGAGGTTTCAACACGACCTGATCCAGTGTGTGTATGATTTATAACGAGGAAAAGATCATTCAACCCCTAAACAAGTGGTTTTCAATCATTTATCAAACTGCGGCAGGCCAGGGTTCGACCCCACGACACATTGTCCCGCCTCAACAGACAACCCACACGTGTCCAGGATCTTAATGTTATATACATCAATTTTCTTGTACATGAACGGTATGCAATACCGACAAGATAAACTTTGGCGAAACGTCTTCATTGTAGATGTTTCGCCAACCAGTGGCTTTATCTTCAACTCCAAGACTGGGGGATTGAATTCCTCATCTTTTTGTATATAATTCTACTGTCTCTCCATTATGTCCTTGAATTTGTACTGATAAAGTCACTGGTTGGCGAAACATCTACAATGACAACACCCAGATGCCGCACATGTGTTTAATTTTTACCAATTTTCTCATGGTTTCTCCACCTCTCTCCCTCGACAGCCTGGTGACAGCTATTGACTTTAACAATATGGACAGCCATCACGTTTCCAGTCGTCTGAACCTTTCCGAAGAACATAATCGATCATTTGACTCGCTTTTAAAACACCATTTTCAAAACAGCCATTTGAAAAACCCATTTAACTAGTCAAATACAAGACGAGGCTCCCAGCTGTCACACCCCCATCACTCTTACTATTAAATATATTATTAAATATACCTCCATAAAGTAACCATTGTTTACTGTTCAGTGTAGGACATACCCGTGAATTATTTGCAATAAAATAATTACTATGACCAGGCTTTGTAATGAGTTGAGGAATGATAATATAGTGGGTCTTACGAAATAAATTTAGAAAGCAGCGCGACTGTTATATAATAACTCTGAAATACTCTTGTGAGTTTTAGTGGCATCAATATAATTATTAAGAACTAGTTATTATGACTCAAGAAATCATACTAACACGAATGCAAAAAAAAAGAGAGCATGGGTGGGTTTTACGACTCACTGGCCAAGGGTTCTAGCCCCACCCGTACTGTGGTTTAACTGACATTATCAAATGAATTCAAAAACTGCCTGAAATTATGGAGAAATACGTCTTACTTAACTAAGACTGGACTTGCGTGAAACTGATAGCCAGAACGCTAAGTGTAAAATACCTGTGTAAGAATATATATATGCACTGAGAGGTGTAAGTCTCCAAAGGAATATATACTTAGAGCTTATTGTAATCTATATCTTAGGGATTAATATATTCTAGACTAGTCGTGTACAGGTTACGTGCAGCCTTAATGACCCTCGTGTAGTTGATAGATGCTAAATCAAATTAGCCAACCAACCAGTTTATTATTGCTATGTGAATCTTGTTAAGTTAGCGATTTTCGTGAATAACAACAATTATAACAATAATATAACAAAGTGAGTTACTTTGTACTTGATACAGAATAACATGAGACCTGAAGTACATTTTAAGTGCATGAACTCACTTGATAAAGGTGTGGAGTGAGCAGTGAGATGGGTGGGGATGCAGGGCTGCTCGTGAGTACACTAGACCAGGAGCTGTAGTCTGTCTCTGTGAAGGAAGAACACTTTAATCAGTCACTCTCCACCACCTGGCTCATCGTGAATTATTAGTTGATATCAAGGTATGTGATACAGACAAGCAGTGGGAAAACAAGACAGAAAATACGATCACTCTAACACATATTCAGGGATAATGTTTTGTTTCTGGGACTTCGGTCACTCCAACTGTATATGTAGTCAGGATAACTAAACAAAAATGTAGTGGTTCTTGACCTGACTACCGTGCGTGGTGTTATGAGTGAGGACACTTTACTGATCATGTGTGCCTTCTGTGGAGCTGTATATCAGTGGGGAAGCTTCCAAACAGCAGTCACTAGAGCTTCGGTCCGGCGAAGAATGCTTGTGCTTTGATCCAGTACACCAGATGTCCATGTGTGTCCCTGTGGATCACACACGCACTCCTAGAATCGTCCCTGTGCATGCATATTTGTGTCCATTAATTCTGGTGAACAAATTCCTGTGTCTCCAATGTGTTTATCTTCACATTGACTACATGGGATTGTCTAGACATGGACGGTAGATGTAAGTTGGTATATTATGGTCCACCTTTTTCTTAGTTCTGTGATTAACATGGGAGTTATAGTTCCCACGTTGCTTGCAACCAGTGCATGTAAGCTAAGACTTCAGCTATGACAGCAGCCACTGCTCTCAGACACCACCACTGGTGCTGAGGGAGCTGACACCTCAACTATGACACCAGTCACAGCTCTCAGACACTACCACGGGTGCTGAGAGAGCTGACACCTCAGATGTTGTGTTGCTACACTGGTGCTTGGATGGACTATATACTTATTGGTGAAGTGCTCTTAGGTGCAGCGTTAAGGGTGGTCTTTGTTCTCTGTGATCTTGTACAAAGATGGCTGGGAGCTGATGTTTGGTAAATGTTTGCAGTATCTAGACGCACTCCTAGCGAGAAACAGGACTGAAAATCCAGAAAAGTTTAAAAAAAGAAAACTGTAGCTACCACCCATTTGGTGCGTGTATCGTACTGTGAGTAGCAGTGTATTTTATCATCTATTCTGGTAAGTTTTCTTGAGTACTCTGTACTCGAGTACTATCCTGGGAGCTTTGGAAGACATCCAGGAAGGGAAACTAAGCATCCCTCTCAAACTTCAGGATAAGCTTAACGGGGAGCTCCACTGTGTTGATGAGATCAAGGTACATGAATAACACACTGGCATTATATCCAAGGCTTTTTAATATACAAAATACCCTTGAGCAGGTCAACAACAGCGAAGCCGCCAATGGATACTGGGATATCGCCTCGGTTCCCGTCTCCAGTCAGAAGACGTGATTCACTTAACGTTATTGTTTTTATTTCGCTTAGCGAACCATTCCCTTCGGCCCCTATCTAGGACGTTAAGAGTGACGCTGATGATGGAGGGAGACACCCGCTTCCTGGATGCTCTCCTGCCTAACCCAGCTCAACAGTCCACTCATAATGACATCTTGGAGTTATCCTTGTTAATTTACACTATGAATAATAATTGTACTTATGTATACCTGTACCTAAATAAACTTACTGAAAATGATATGACACAATGCTACTTACATCACACACACGTTGTATAATATATATATTGCATTTCTTTTTTTTTTTGCAAATGTTATTGAAAAAAGGGCACAAACTGTGAAGCCTTTTAACCTGTTATGCGATTTTGGATTGACTTTCGCAATGGCATTTACAAAAAAAAAAAAAAATCGCACTGTATAGATGAGCTTTGTATAATACACGAACAAATACACACCTCTCTGCGTATATACACGGAGCTTCAGTATATATACACTGAGAGCTCCACACCCCTCGGTGTACGTACACTAAAAAGATGTACATTTCTCGGTATATATACCCCGAGGGAATGGGTTACTATTTCTACCATGTAATTCATTCTCTCTCTCTCTCTCTCTCTCTCTTTCTCTCTCTCTTTCTCTCTCTCTCCCCTGATGTAATTGGCTGAGTTAAAAAGTGTAATTCCAGAAAGGTGGTAATTTTCTTGGAGTGGAATAAGTGGTACCACCTGGACTGGAACATGCGAGGGCGGTAGTGGTAGTAGTAGTGGTTGTGGTAATAGTGGTAGTTATGGTGGTAGGTGTGGTAGTAGTGACAGTTTTCCTATCCCTGGGTTGTAACCCGGATGTAATTATTGAGAAGAACACCATGTTACCCCTTTATTAATTCCGGGTTATATCCCGAAACTAATTTAAAGACAATAGTCACATGTTAAACCTCATTATTTCCGGGTTGCAAGACGGAAGTAATTAACGGAATATAACTACGTGTCATAGAGGTTGCAGTTAGAATGATAAATTCTCACTACAGGCAGCACACTCCACCAATATTCAATACACTAAACCTACTCACCATACAAAACATCCATACTTATTACTGCACCTACTACATACATAGAACACTTAACTCTGATATTAACCCTCCCCTCAAACATCTCCTTGCCAACCTCAACAGAACACATGACCATAACACAAGGCACAGATCACTCTTTGATGTTCCTCGTGTCCATCTCACACTATGCAAAAACTCAATGCACATAAAAGGCCCTAAAATCTGGAATTCATTACCTGTAAATATAAAAGAAACACTACCAGTTTATAAATTCAAGTCTCTTCTCAAAGATCACTTACTCACCCAAAACCAAATAAATACTGAATAACTGAACCTTATAAATTGTATATCTTAAATGTTTCTCACAATTATATCACATAAATGTTAAACCTAAAACCCAATCTAACTTTATTATTTTTTAAATACACTACCTAACAGAATACTCCATACGACTGAATGTACAGCAATGCATGCAACCATATGACCTGTCTTTGTAATACACATTTGTGCTTTATAGTTATCTGTTTACAATAATGTATTATCACTGATTTCATCATTGCTTAGTTAATTTTAAGTTAATTTTAAGCCAGGCCGTAATGCTATGCATAGTATAAGTGGCTTTGGCATGCGGCTCTTATCTGTATTTTTTTGTACCTCTGTATGTGTGCTCAAATTGTTAATAAATAAATAAATAGATCCCGTCCTGTACGGAATGTGAGGCAGATATACGACTGAAAACCCCCAGGGTGTTCGTTATATCCGGGAGGGCATAATAATAGAGTATGACGTGGATAATCGCAGCATTTTTTAATTTATTTCTGGCTTTATTGCCATTGTTTGGAATGTGAGTCGGAAGCAGTGAGAGTCAGGAGCAGCTGGTACAGTTCCTTTAGTTCTCTCTCTCTCTCTCTCTCTCTCTCTCTCTCTCTCTCTACATCTGCTTCTCCCATTATTTCTGTTTCACTGTTTATTCCACCACTGTTTCACTGTTCCACCACTGTTTCTCTGTTCCACCACTGTTTCAATGTTCCACCACTGTTTCAATGTTCCACCACTGTTTCACTGTTCCACCACTGTTTCACTGTTCCACCACTGTTTCACTGTTCCACCAGTTTCACTGTTCCACCACTGTTTCACTGTCTGTTCCACCACTGTTTCACTGTCTGTTCCACCACTGTTTCACTGTCTGTTCCACCACTGTTTCACTGTCTGTTCCACCACTGTTTCACTGTCTGTTCCACCACTGTTTCACTGTCTGTTCCACCACTGTTTCACTGTCTGTTCCACCACTGTTTCACTGTCTGTTCCACCACTGTTTCACTGTCTGTTCCACCACTGTTTCACTGTCTGTTCCACCACTGTTTCACTGTCTGTTCCACCACTGTTTCACTGTTCCACCACTGTTTCACTGTCTGTTCCACCACTGTATTTTTCACTGTTCCACCTCTCGTCTCTTCTACCGGCTGTTCCACCTTTTGTTTGTTCCACTGTCTGTTCGACACTCTTTCATCATGTACAATATCCTCCACCAGAAGATGCAAGTTCGCAGCTCTCACGCTCACTCAAAGCTCCAGCTCCAGTTCCAAAAGGAACTTTTGAAGCTCTCTGACATCTCAATATGAGACTTTATAGGTCAAAGAGACAGTCCTGATGCATCAGTCACAATTAATATCCTTTTAGTCACTAATTACGAAATTTTACAAGGTTTAAGGGGTTATTAGTAAGCATGTAAGAAAGGTCTGTGGCTTGTGTATGTTGAGTAGAAGTTAGTAAGGTTAACTTTTTGTCTTAGGTGTTCATGAGAGAAAGATTTAACTGTTATCTTATGTGGGTGGTTGTTGTCTGCCATCCTACCTACCATACGAGGGTAGTACTTCCCTGGATGGTTGTTGTCTGCCACCTTACCTACCGTACGAGGGTAGTACCTCCCTGGGTGGTTGTTGTCTGCCAACCTACCTACTACACGAGGGTAGTACCTCCCTGGATGGTTGCTGTTTGCCAACCTACCTACCGCAAC
>NC_091375.1:11734241-11746741 GCF_038502225.1 Cherax quadricarinatus
TTACTCGTCTATATATACCGTCACTAAAGAAACTACCAGAAAGCGCTAAACCCGTGAGTCTTTCAAACCAAGGAATGCTGGCTCGATCCTCCGTCCTGTAATGAATGATGTGGTTGTGACAGCTAAAAGGGGGTACACACTCCCCCAGGAAGGCTCCTGCCCCAGGAAGGGTGCACTCCCCAGGAAGGGTACACACTCCCCCAGGAAGGGTCCTCCCCCAGGAAAGGTGCACTCCTCCAGGAAGGGTACACACTCCCCCAGGAAGAGGACACTACCCCAGGAAGGGTACACTCCTCCAGGAAGGGTACACACTCCCCCAGGAAGGGTACACACACCCCCAGGCAGGGTACACATTCCCCCAGGGAGGGTATATACCCCCAGGAAGGGTACATTCCCCCAGGAAGGGTACACTATCCCAGAAAGAGTACACACTCCCCCAGGAAGGGTACACTACCCCAGGAAGGGTACACACTCCCCCAGGAAGGGTACACACTCCCCAGGAAGGGTACACTACCCCAAGAAGGGTACACACTCCCCCAGGAAGGGTACACTTCCCCAGGAAGGGTACTCACTCCCCCAGGAAGGGTACACTACCCCAGGAAGGGTACACCCCCAGGAAGGGTACACTACCCCAGGAAGGGTACACCCCCAGGAAGGGTACACCCCCAGGAAGGGTACACTACCCCAGGAAGGGTACACACTCCCCCAGGAAGGGTACACTACTCCAGGAAGGGTACACTACTCCAGGAAGGGTACACACTCCCCCAGGAAGGGTACACTACCCCAGGAAGGGCACACACTCCCCCAGGAAGGGTACACATTCTCCAGGAAGGGTACATACTCCCCCAGGAAGGGTACACTATCCCAGAAAGGGTAGACACTCCTCCAGAAAGGTTACACTACTCTAGGAAGGGTACACTAACCCAGGAAGCGTACACACTCCCCCAGGAAAGGTACACAATCCCCCAGGAAGGGTACAATACCCCAGGAAGGGTACACACTCCCCAGGAAGGGTACATACTCCCCCAGGAAGGGTACATACTCCCCCAGGAAGGGTACATACTTCCCCAGGAAGGGTACACCCCCCAGGAAGGGTACACATTCCCCGAGGAAGGGTACATACTCCCCAGGAAGGATACACACTCCCCCAGGAAGGGCACACACTCCCCCAGAAAGGATACACACTCCCCAGGAAGGATACACACTCCCCCAGGAAGGATACACCCACCTCGAGGGAGGGTATACACTCCCTAGGAAGGGTATACTCTCCCCTAGGAAGGATACACCCACCCCCAGGGAGGGTATACACCCCCCAGGAAGGATATACCAACAGGTACAATCAAGTAATGGAGCACCTGTGGACCCGCCTCTACTCTCAGTGCCTCACCACAGTGCCACTCTCACCACAACTTTAAAGTGCCGATATTCTGACTTTTAGTACCTGAGTCTCTCACAGTGCCAGCACAGTGCCAGCACAGTGCCAGCACAGTGCCAACACAGTGCCAGCACAGTGCCAACACAGTGCCAACACAGTGCCAGCACACTGCCAACACAGTGTCAGCACAATGCCAACACAGTGTCAGCACAGTGCCAACACAGTGCCAGCACAGTGCCAACACAGTGCCAGCACAGTGCCAACACAGTGCCAGCACAGTGCCAGCACAGTGCCAACAGTGCCAGCACAGTGCCAACACAGTGCCAGCACAGTGCCAACACAGTGCCAACAGTGCCAGCACAGTGCCAACAGTACCAGCAGTGCCAACACAGTGCCAACACAGTGCCAGCACAGTGCCAGCACAGTGCCAACACAGTGCCAACACAGTGCCAGCACAGTGCCAACACAGTGCCAACAGTGCCAGCACAGTGCCAACAGTGCCAGCACAGTGCCAACACAGTGCCAACACAGTGCCAACACAGTGCCAGCACAGTGCCAACACAGTGCCAACACAGTGCCGAATGTATGATTTAAGCACCAATTACACCAGAGAAAAATTTGAAAAAAAATGACAATTTAGTGCCAACGGTGCCATAGTGCCTATACAGTGTCAATAGTAACATAGTGCCAAGGTCTGTTTCTATAAATCAAGTGCCAACACAACAGTGCCACGTAATTTTGTGAAGTATACATGTGTATTTCAGTGTGTGGTATACATCCATGGGAACATTCCTGTGTGTGTGTACTTAATGTGGTTGCAGGTGTCGAGACTTAGCTCCTGGTCCCGTCTCGCTATATATATCGCTTGCCTGAGTCACTCCCTCCTTGCCTCGTGGACACCTATCGTACCTTCTTTTAAAACTCTGTACAGCCTGCCTCCACCGTGTGTTCATCGAGGCCATTCTTCGCGACCTTCCTGTGACTGAAGAAGTATTTCCTGACATCTCTCTGGTTCATCTGTATTTTTAATTTCCAGCTGTGCCCCCAAGTACCTGTTTTCCGCCTTTTCAGCAACCTACCATTGTCTACCCTACCAAGCCCTCTGGGTATTTTGTATGCTCTGATCATGTCTTCCCTGGTTTGTCTGTCCTCCATTTGTATCAAGTGTGGGATCCATACTGGTGCTGCACGCTCCTTGATGGACCTGACATACGTATAAAAGGCACTGAATGAATCTTTGTGAGGTCTGCAGCCTCTGTTCCTCAAATCTGTATACTCCACATCTGGTCTTCTTGACCCTTCCTCAATCTTCACAACCTTGCGTTTGCTGAGGGTTGAATTCAAGCAGCCACTTGCCTGACCATTCTTGCATAGATACATGTATAGCCTTTCCCTCACCTCATTGGCTTTTAGTTTCCGAATAGTTGTACATCAGGAAACAGGCATTCACCTTATTCAGTCGCATCTTTTAAGTCATTTATACAAACCAGAAATATTACTGGTGCTAAGACTGATCCTTGGGGTACCCCGCGTGTTACTGCTTGGAAAATCGCGCTTTGTCTCCTCCTATACTGAGCCACTGGAGTACATTCCCTGTTATTTCTGCTTGTGTGTGTGTGTGTGTGTGTGTGTGTGTGTGTGCGTATACTCACCTAATTGTGGTTGCAGGGGTCGATTCATAGCTCCTGGCCCCGCCTCTTCATTGCTCGTTACTAGGTCATGTATGTGTGTGTAACACGTCTGCATTTGTGTGTCCTGTAAGTGACTGTGTACATGCACGTACACGAGTACACATGTACATTCATTCCAGTGTATACACAACAGTACAAGTTACCCCCCCTATCCTTGCCTGCTCGTGCGCGCGCACGTACACTCATTATACACGCACGATAACCTTTCCATGGTTAACAGGCGGCCATCAAGGAGAAAATTATTTTCGGTGTATCCACCAACATGAGAGTTATATGCCCGGCGAGACACTCTCCTAAAACACCCAGCCTCCCCAGGGTCGAATAAAATTGTTACTCATTCCATTTTCTCTTCAGCAGCGACCAATAACCATGTTAGTCTAGGCTTTTTTCCCGTTTAACAATAAATTTCACCCCAGTTCTTTTTATCTGCCTAAAAATTCTCAAAAATTACCTGTTACTTGAAACACAATATATATAAATATATATATATATATATATATATATATATATATATATATATATATATATATATATATATATATATATATATATATATATATATATATATTTGTATTTTCGCTCTGTTTGGTAGCTTTTAAATTCTATAAATAACATTTATTTATAACGGATTTGATGTATATCCAAGTTGGGAAGAGTGAATATCGTGCGTGTGAAGCTGGCGCCAAAGATGTATCGTGCGTCTGGCAGCTGTTGCAGCGATTATCGTACGTTTGGTAGCTGTTGCAGCGATTATCGTACGACTGGCAACTGTTGCATTTATTATCGTACGTTTGGAAGCTGTTGCATTGTTTATCGTACATTTGGCAGCTGTTGCATCGGTTATCGTACGTTTGGTAGCTGTTGCATCGATTATCGTGCGCTTGGCAGCAGTTGAATTAATTATTGTACGTTTGGCAGCTGCTGCATTGATTATTGTACGTTTGGAAGCTGTTGCCTCGATCATCACACGTTTGGCAGCGATCACAAAATATTTTTTTATGCATTACCGTATGCTTGGATTTTTTGTATAAATTATCGTACATTTGGATTTTTTCTACATGGATGATGGTAAGTTTGGATTTTTTGGTATACATTATCGTACGTTTGGATTATTTTTTTGTATAAATTATCGTACGTTTGGATTATTTTTTGTGTAAATTATCGTACGTTTGGATTATTTTTGCATGGATTATCGTACTTTTGGATTATTTTTTTTACGTGGATTATATTACATCTGGATTATTTTTTTCATGGAATATCTTACGTTTGGTAGATGTTGCGGAGGTTATTGTACGTTTCATGGTTATCTCAGATATTATAGCGCACTTGGCAACTATCACGGAGATTATCTTACACCTGGCAGGTGACACGATGTATGTTGTACAACCGTGCAACATAGGCGAAAATGCATCGCACGTTTGGCAGCTGCGGTAGATGTGTCTCGTACGTTTGGCAACCAATGTTAAGATGCGCGCTGCATTTATCAGCATCAGAGAAACTTTTCTTCCGGACAGCTGCCGGAACTAAGAAAAAAACTCTCAGGAATTTTTAATTTAATATTGATGTGTATATTACTATGGGCAGCTAGTGTAAAAAAAAAAAACATATTACCACCAGGGTGAGAGCACGATACGTTGGGCGGCTGGTGCAGTTATCGTACGCCCGGGGTGGCAGCAATGGCAGCAGTGTCGCTGTGTCAGACACTGTCTCAATAGTTCACCTTCAATTTCAGTCCAGTTTATGCATGCTTAATTATTCACAGGCGGTTGTTGTGCAGCGGTCTCTCACCTGCTGAACCAGCAGAGAGACTCTCTCACCTGCTGAACCAGCAGAGAGACTCTCTCAGGCTGAACCAGCAGAGAGACTCTCTCAGGCTGAACCAGCAGAGAGACTCTCTCAGGCTGAACCAGCAGAGAGACTCTCTCAGGCTGAACCAGCAGAGAGACTCTCTCAGGCTGAACCAGCAGAGAGACTCTCTCACCTGCTGAACCAGCAGAGAGACTCTCTCAGGCTGAACCAGCAGAGAGACTCTCTCACCTGCTGAACCAGCAGAGAGACTCTCTCACCTGCTGAACCAGCAGAGAGACTCACCTGCTGAACCAGCAGAGAGACTCTCTCACCTGCTGAACCAGCAGAGAGACTCACCTGCTGAACCAGCAGAGAGACTCTCTCACCTGCTGAACCAGCAGAGAGACTCACCTGCTGAACCAGCAGAGAGACTCACCTGCTGAACCAGCAGAGAGACTTTCTCAGGCTGAACCAGCAGAGAGACTCAAGCTGAACCAGCGGAGAGACTCTCTCAAACTTCCAATTTGCATAAAATTCCGGAAATTTCTTCAAGGAGAAATACAAACTCTGTTGCCACTTAAAGTGTAGCAACAATATCAGCAGATAGATGGTGATGGTTGCCAATTTCAACCTGTCAGTTTAAACACATTAAACTATTATCTACCACACAAGCCAACGAACACAAAAACAATTATTTCATACCAGAATTTAAAAAAAAAATTCTAGCACCAACATATTGCTATTTCGTAATATACATATATATATATATATATATATATATATATATATATATATATATATATATATATATATATATATATATATATATATATATATATATATATATATATTGGAAATAGGAAGATGCAGGCACTGTACGTCCCACGTCCAGGACTTAAGTCCGGCTAACTGGTTTCTCCTTAATCCCTTCGTTAATGTTACTTTCTTACACTCCAACAGCACGTCAAGTCACTTCACTCCTAACATGCTCACGCATGCTTGCTGGATATCTAAGCTCCTCGCACACAAAACCTCCTTTACCCCCTCCCTCCAACCTTTCCAAGGACAACCCTTACCCACACCGTTCTTCCACTACAGATTTATACACCCTACAAGTCATTCTATTTCGTTCCATCCTCTCTAAACGACCGAACCACCTCAACAACCCCTCCTCAGCCCTCTGGATAATTCCCACACCTCCTCCTAGTCTCCAAGCTACGGATACTCTGCATTATATTCACACCACACATTGCTCTCAGACACGACATCTCCACTGCCTCCAGCCTTCTCCTTGTTGCAACATTTACAACCCATGTTTCACACCCATACAAGAGTGTAGGTATAACTATACTCTCATACAGTCCCCTCTTTGATTCCATGGATAACATATACACTTTCTCTCTCATATATATATATATATATATATATATATATATATATATATATATATATATATATATATATATATATATATATATATATATATATAACAAATACGATACCAACTATTCCTTATTTCTCACTAATTTAGATACGAAAAATACAACTGCTATTGTTGGACCCGTATTACATCACATGGCCGGCATTATTTTTCTGATGAGTTATGATCCGAACGTCAAATAGATAATGAATGGAAAATTTATATTAATGGGCTGAAGCTTCACATAACAACCAGGTCAAAAAATGAATGTTATTAGTGTCATTATTTTGGAAGGTCAGATGCTATGACCTGTTTCAGAAAGGTCACATGTTAGAAAGGTCTCCGCAACAGCAGAAGTACCAGCTGCAGCAGTAGCAGCAGCAGCAGTACCAGGTGCAGCTGCATCATCAGCAGCAGCATCAGCTGCATCAGCAGCAGCAGCAGCAGAAGTACCAGCAGCAGCAGCAGCAGCAGAAGTACCAGCAGCAGCAGCAGCAGCAGCAGCAGCAGAAGTACCAGCAGCAGCAGCAGCAGCAACAACAACAGTAGCAGAAGTACCAGCAGCAGCAGCAGCAGCAGAAGTACCAGCAGCAGCAGCAGCAGAAGTACCAGCAGCAGCAGCAGAAGTACCAGCAGCAGCAGCAGCAGAAGTACCAGCAGCAGCAGCAGCAGCAGCAGCAGCAGCAGCAGCAACAGTAGCAGAAGTACCAGCAGCAGCAGCAGCAGAAGTACCAGCAGCAGCAGCAGCAGCAGAAGTACCAGCAGCAGCAGCAACAGTAGCAGAAGTACCAGCAGGAGCAGCAACAGTAGCAGAAGTACCAGCGGCAGCAGCAAGCGGTGGCGAAGTACGGGCGGCAGCAGCAACAGGTGGCAGAATGCCACCAGCAGCAGGCGGCGGCAGGCGGCAAGGTAGCAGAAGTACCAGCGGGGCAGGCGGAAAGTACCAGCGGCGGCTGCGGGGTACCAGTAGCGGCAGCAGAGTACCAGGTGGCAGCGGCTGCGGCGGCAGAACGCGCACGGTAGCGGGGTACCGGCTGCGGCATCAGAGGTTACCAGTGGCAGCGCGGCTGCGGCAAGGCAGATGGCAGAAGTACCAGTAGCGGAGGCAGGTGCCGGTAGCAGCAGCTGCATGCGGCAGCAACCAGTAGCCAGCCAAGTACCCGGCCAACATGGCAGCAACGGCGGGAAGTACCAGGTGGCAGAAAGTACCAGTGGCGGCAGGCTGCGGCACGGTGGCAGAGTACCAGTAGGCAACAGCGGCTGGCAGGCAGTAGCAGAAGTACCGGCGGCAGCGGCGGCAACGTGGCAGCAAGCGGTGGTGAAATTGCCAGCGCAGCGGCAACGGTGGCAGAGTACCAGGCGGGGCAGCAGCAATGGCAGGATTGCCACCGGCGGCAGCGGAACAGCAGTGCAGAGCCACCAGCGGCAGCAGGCGAACAGGAATGATGCCAGCGGGACGGCAGCAGGTGGCAGAGTACCAGCAGGCAGCGGCAACGGTGGCAGAAAGTACCAGCGGCAGCAGCAGCAGGTAGCAGAAAGTTGCCGCAGCAGCGGCACGGTGGCAGAAGTACCACCAGCGGCAGCAACAGCGGTGGCAGAGTACCAGCGGGG
Source organism: Cherax quadricarinatus (assembly GCF_038502225.1). Classification (NCBI taxonomy): domain Eukaryota; kingdom Metazoa; phylum Arthropoda; class Malacostraca; order Decapoda; family Parastacidae; genus Cherax; species Cherax quadricarinatus. The sequence goes on from NC_091375.1 coordinate 11,742,127, forward strand.
CAGGCAAGCGGTAGGCGGAAAGTACCGGCGGCGGCGGCAGCAGGTGGCAGAGTACCAGCGGCAGCGGCAGCGGTAAGGCGGAAATTGCCAGCGGCAGCGGCGGCAGGCAGGCAACAGTGGCAGGAAGTACCAGCGCGCGGCAGCAGTAGTGGAAGCCACCAGCGGCGGCAGCAAGGCGGTGGCAGAGTGCCAGCGGCAGCAGGCAGCAGGCAGCAGCAGCAGGCAGCGGCAACAGCAGCAGAAGCAGCGGCGGCGGCGGCAGCAGCAACGGTAGGCAGGAAGTACCAGCGCAGCGGCAACGGGAGGAAGTTGCCACCAGCGGCGGCAGCGGTAACGAGAGGGGTACCAGCGGCGGCAACGGTGGCAGAAGAGTACCAGGCGGCGGCGGCGGCGGCAAGCGGTGGCAGAGTACCGGTAGGCGGCAAGCGGTAGGCAGTACCAGCAGGCGGCGGCAGCAGTACCAGCGGCAGCAGGCGGCGGCAGCGGCAGCGGCGCAGCAAGTACCGGAATGCAGGGCAGCGGCGGCGCGGGAAGTGCCGGCGGCGGCGGCGGCGGCAGCAGCAGAAGTACCAGCAGCGGCGGCAGGTACCAGCGGCGGCGGCGGCAGAGGTACCAGGCGCGGTGGCAGCGGCAGAGGGGAAATACCAGCGGCAGGCAGGCGGCGGAAAGTTGCCAGCATGGCAGGCAGCGGCAGCCGTACCAGCGGCGGCGGCGGCGGCGAGACCACCGCCAGCGGCGGCGGCGGAGGAGTACCAGCAGCGGCATCGGCGGCGGCAGGCATCGGCGGCAGCAGGAGAGTAGCAGCGGCAGCGGCAGGCGGCGGCAGGTTACCTGCGCGGCGGCAGGCAGGCAGCAGCAGCGGCAGGCGGCAGCACCAGCTCGCGGCAGCGCAGCAGCGAAGTACCAGCAGGCGGCATCGGCGGCAGCAGAGTACCAGCAGCAGCAGCGGCATCAGGCAGGCGAAGTACCACCAGCGGCAGCGGCAGGCAGGCAGAAGTACCAGCAGCGCAGCGGCATCCGGCGGCAGCGGAACTACCAGCAGCGGCGGCGGCAGGAGTACCAGCGGCGGCGGCGGCGGCAGTACCAGCCAGCAGGCGGCAGCGAGCAGGCAGCAACAACGGAGCGGCAGCGGCAGGCAACAGCAGGCGGCAGCAGGCAGGTACCAGCGGCAGGCGGCGGCGGCAGGCAGGAAATTGCCAGGCAGCAGGCAGCAGGCAGGCAGGCGGAGGCGGCGGAAATGCCAGCAGGCGGCGGCAGCGGCATCAGCAGCGGCACGTGCAAGTACCAGCAGCAGCGGCAGCGGCAGCGTAGCAGGTACCAGGCGGCAGGCGGCGGCGGCGGCGGCAAGTACCAGCGGCAGCAGGCGGCAGGTAGGCGGAAATTGCCAGCGGCAGGCGGCGGCAGCGGCGGTGGCAGAGTGCCAGCGGCGGCGCGGCAAGGCAGGTGGCAAATTGCAGCGGCGGCGGCGGCAGCAACAGCAGTGGCAGAGGTACCAGGCATCAGCGGCGGCGGCGCGGCGGCGGCAGCGGTGGCAGAGTGCCGGCGGCGGCGGCGGCGGCGGCAACGGTGGCAGGTGCCAGCGGCGGCGGCGAAAGTGCCAGCGGCAGCAGGCAACGGTGGCAGGAAGTACCAGCAGCGGCAGCAAGCAAGCAACGAAGTACCAGGAGCAGCAGCAACAGTAGCAAAAGTATCATCAGCAGCAGCAGCAGCAGCAGCAGCAGAAGTACCAGCCGCAGCAGCAGCAGCAGCAACAGTAGCAAAGTACCAGCAGCAGCAGCAGCAGCTGCAGCAGCAGCAGCAGCAAATGTAAAAGAATATTTCATCATTTCTCATGCAAGTAATTACTAGAGTACCAGACATGCGCTGCCAGACCCATGAACAGTGCTGCCAGACCCATGAACAGTGCTGCCAGACCCATGAACAGTGCTGCCAGACCCATGAACAGCGCTGCCAGACCCATGAAGAGATAATGATGCCAAATCCATGAGAAAACAATGCTGCCAGACCCATGAACAGTGTGCCAGACCCACATACAGCCAGCAGCGCTGCCAAATCCACAAGCAGACAGCGCTTCCAGGCGTAAGAGCAAATAACCACACTACCAATAAAGTTAATCATGAAACTATTTAAATTTTCACGTATATATGTACTAATATGCTCCTTCACGAACACCGGCAAAACTCGCTTAACGACCGGAGAAAGATTTCGTTAAGCAATAACATACGTTAAGTGAATCACATTTTTACCGAGAAGTCCATGTTAAGCCAGTTACTCCCTCAAGGCTAGTTCCTTGACGCTGGTGAGGGGCTCTTGATCCAGGGAATTAGATCTGTGCTCCAGTTCCCTGAAATGACCCTAAATACCTTCCATCTCCCCCACCCCACAGGCGTTGTATAATCCTTATGGGTTTAGTGCCCCATGATATTACTACTACTACTACTACTACTAATAGTAATAATATAATATCACTTAGAGACTCCCATAATAATTCACATCAAGTTTATTTGAATTATCAAGTGAAAATGCAGTATAGAAGGTCCGTGGAATAAGTAACACACACACACACACACACACACACACACACACACACACACACACACACACACACACACACACACACACACACACACACACACACACACACACACACACACACACACAGAGGTATGATAAAGCTCACGGTTCAGGGAGAGTGACCTAGTAGCGACCAGTGAAGAGGCGGGGCCAGGAGCTTGGACTCGACCCCTGCAGCCTCAACTAGGCGAGTACACACACACACACACACACATACACACACACACACACACACACACACAAGCTCCACCATTCCTCCAACACAGAGTTGGTGTTGAAGAGAATACTGAACACGCCACTCCTTCCATCAACAAATTTGCATATATCTCTCACCAGCATCTTTACCATCCCATCCTCACCGGAACCTCTCTCTCTCTCTCTCTCTCTCTCCTTTCTTATTATTTGCTCCTTTCACCCATTGTCTTTATTTTCTTGCCTCTCTTTCCTTCCCTTAATGTTACCTCAATTACTTTGAATGTCTCTTCTAGCCCATTTGTTTTCTTTTTTTTTCTTTTCACTACATCCTTCTCTTTATCTCCCCTCTCCTCTTTCTGTTTTCGTCTTCTCTGTCTTCTCTTTCATTCTCTCTGTCTCTTGATTTCTTTCTCCCTCTCTCTCTTTCCTCTATCGTCCTCTCTCTATCTTCCTTCTCTTTCTTCCTCCCTGCCTCTGTCCGTATCTTTGTCTCTCTATCTCTGTCTCTCTCTGTCTTTGCCTCTCTCTCTCTCTCTCTCGCCATTATTTACATTTGAAGTTCACTCATAACATAACAGTGGAGCACTACGGAAGACCTACTGGACGAATCTAGCAAAATCCAATACGCAACCACTGATAAAATCCCGACCGAACTAAATTTACAGCTCCCCAAATTCTCACCCCAATGACGCTGCCTGGGTGTGTTTGTTCCACTCATCTACAACTCTATTGCCAAACCAGGACTTTCCGATATCTGTTCTAAATCCAAATTCATGTTTGCTCGCGGAATTCACTTATAAAGTCTTAAGAGTTTCTAAGCTTCCTGGGCAGGGTGAGACTTAGGGACAAGTTTCCTTACACCTGCTGCCCATGTTCACCTAGCAGTAAGTCGGTACCTGGGTGTTAGTCATCTTACACCTGCTACATCTGTTCACCTAGCAGTAAGTAGGTAACTAGGTATTAGTCTCCTTGCATCTGCTGCCTCTGTTCTCTAGAGCTAGCCCCGTCCTATCAAAGAGAGAGAGAGAGAGAGAGAGAGAGAGAGAGAGAGAGAGAGAGAGAGAGAGCGAGAGAGAGAGATGGGGTTAGAGCACGTAAGCCATAAAGATAGTCTTGAAGAGGTAATATATCTGATAAGGTAGGAGGGAAAAAGAGAAGATGAATAGACGCAGCCAGGAGCTGTGACTTGAACCCTGCAACAGCATGTAGGTGAGTACACACACACACACACACACACTGTGTGTGTGCTCAGGGAGCAGGGAGACAGAGGACCCAGTAGCAATCAGTGAAGAGGCGGGGCCAAGAGCTATGACTCGATCCTTGCAACCACAAATAGATTAGTACACACACACACACACTATAAGAAGAGGTATAATAAGGTTCTTGGAGTAGGCAGAAAGTGGACCTAGTAGCGACCAGCGAAGAGAGGCCAGGAGCTATGAATCGACCCCTTCAACCCCATATAGGTGAGTACATTTTTTTTACTCATTTTCAAACTTTAGAAGAAAGAGCATAAAGCTCTTCAGGTTTCAAGACTATCGCACAAAGGGTTACTAAGGCTGCATGTCACCTGTTCACCACAAGACATAATAGGGATTAAAATACACTACCAGTGTATATACACTGAGATTTCACACCTCTCAGTGTATATATACTGATACTTACATTGTTATGTGTATATACTCTTCAGAGATGCATATCTCTCGTATAAATCATGAGAGACAAACACCTGTTTAAAACGCCAAGATATCTCCGCCTCTCCTTCAGACTGCAGGCACTGTACTTTCCACCTCCAGGACTCAAGTCCAGCTAACCGGTTTCTCTGACTGTTACTTTGCTCACACTC
>NC_091375.1:11751741-11754241 GCF_038502225.1 Cherax quadricarinatus
AGTGTGTCTTACTGGTGACTGTGTCTACCAGTGTCTTACTGGTGACTGTGTCTACCAGTGTGTCTTACTGGTGACTGTGTCTACCAGTGTCTTACTGGTGACTGTGTCTACCAGTGTCTTACTGGTGACTGTGTCTACCAGTGTCTTACTGGTGACTGTGTCTACCAGTGTGTGTCTTACTGGTGACTGTGTCTACCAGTGTGTCTTACTGGTGACTGTGTCTACCAGTGTGTCTTACTGGTGACTGTGTCTACCAGTGTCTTACTGGTGACTGTGTCTACCAGTGTGTCTTACTGGTGACTGTGTCTACCAGTGTCTTACTGGTGACTGTGTCTACCAGTGTGTGTCTTACTGGTGACTGTGTCTGCCAGTGTGTCTTACTGGTGACTGTGTCTACCAGTGTGTGTCTTACTGGTGACTGTGTCTGCCAGTGTGTCTTACTGGTGACTGTGTCTGCCAGTGTGTCTTACTGGTGACTGTGTCTACCAGTGTCTTACTGGTGGCTGTGTCTACCAGTGTGTGTCTTACTGGTGACTGTGTCTACCAGTGTCTTACTGGTGACTGTGTCTACCAGTGTGTCTTACTGGTGACTGTGTCTACCAGTGTGTCTTACTGGTGACTGTGTCTACCAGTGTCTTATTGGTGACTGTGTCTACCAGTGTGTCTTACTGGTGACTGTGTCTACCAGTGTCTTACTGGTGACTGTGTCTACCAGTGTGTCTTACTGGTGACTGTGTCTACCAGTGTCTTACTGGTGACTGTGTCTACCAGTGTGTGTCTTACTGGTGACTGTGTCTACCAGTGTGTGTCTTACTGGTGACTGTGTCTGCCAGTGTCTTACTGGTGACTGTGTCTACCAGTGTGTCTTACTGGTGACTGTGTCTACCAGTGTCTTACTGGTGACTGTGTCTACCAGTGTGTCTTACTGGTGACTGTGTCTACCAGTGTCTTACTGGTGACTGTGTCTACCAGTGTGTGTCTTACTGGTGACTGTGTCTGCCAGTGTCTTACTGGTGACTGTGTCTACCAGTGTGTCTTACTGGTGACTGTGTCTACCAGTGTCTTACTGGTGACTGTGTCTACCAGTGTGTCTTACTGGTGACTGTGTCTACCAGTGTCTTACTGGTGACTGTGTCTACCAGTGTGTCTTACTGGTGACTGTGTCTACCAGTGTCTTACTGGTGACTGTGTCTACCAGTGTCTTACTGGTGACTGTGTCTACCAGTGTGTGTCTTACTGGTGACTGTGTCTGCCAGTGTGTCTTACTGGTGACTGTGTCTACCAGTGTGTCTTACTGGTGACTGTGTCTACCAGTGTGTCTTACTGGTGACTGTGTCTACCAGTGTGTCTTACTGGTGACTGTGTCTACCAGTGTGTCTTACTGGTGACTGTGTCTACCAGTGTGTCTTACTGGTGACTGTGTCTACCAGTGTCTTACTGGTGACTGTGTCTACCAGTGTGTGTCTTACTGGTGACTGTGTCTGCCAGTGTGTCTTACTGGTGACTGTGTCTACCAGTGTGTCTTACTGGTGACTGTGTCTACCAGTGTGTCTTACTGGTGACTGTGTCTACCAGTGTGTCTTACTGGTGACTGTGTCTACCAGTGTGTCTTACTGGTGACTGTGTCTACCAGTGTGTCTTACTGGTGACTGTGTCTACCAGTGTGTCTTACTGGTGACTGTGTCTACCAGTGTGTCTTACTGGTGACTGTGTCTACCAGTGTCTTACTGGTGACTGTGTCTACCAGTGTCTTACTGGTGACTGTGTCTACCAGTGTCTTACTGGTGACTGTGTCTACCAGTGTGTCTTACTGGTGACTGTGTCTACCAGTGTCTTACTGGTGACTGTGTCTACCAGTGTGTCTTACTGGTGACTGTGTCTACCAGTGTGTCTTACTGGTGACTGTGTCTACCAGTGTGTCTTACTGGTGACTGTGTCTGCCAGTGTGTCTTACTGGTGACTGTGTCTACCAGCTAGTTTGTGATCTACCAGTCTGTCACTACTATCACCTTCCTCACTTCCCTCATCTCTCACTACCCCCATCCCCTCATCTCTCACTACCCCCCACCCCCTCATCTCTCACTACCCTCAACCCCCTCATCTCTCACTACCCCCCACCCCCTCATCTCTCACTACCCCCCACCCCCTCATCTCTCACTATCCCCCACCCCCTCATCTCTCACTGCCCCCACCCCCTCATCTCTCACTTCTCCCCACCCCCTCATCTCTCACTGCCCCCACCACCTCATCTCTCACTACCCTCCACCCCCCTCATCTGTCACTACCCCCTCCCCCCTCATCTCTCACTACCCCCACTAACATAGATGCTCTTACATCAATAAACATTAATATATCACGAGCCATAACGGCATACACGACATTGCACTTAAGCGCCAGTCCTAGACCGAGGCACTCAAGCGAGAGGATGAGGATGCACTCAAGCGGGAGTGTGAGGCGACAGGATATGGTGTAAAAACATGAAGATGACACTAAAATGAGC
>NC_091375.1:11756741-11859241 GCF_038502225.1 Cherax quadricarinatus
ACAGCAACGGCAGCAACAGAAGCAGTAACAACAGCAGCTTTCAACCTTCTGAATTGAGAGATTCCAGGGTATAAGAGGATGGAAAAAAGATGTCAGAGTGATGTCCTGAGAATCATTGTTCGTTCATTAAAGCACACAAGATGTCGTGTCATTGTCAAATGGTGTGATTGGTTATGGAAATGTAATCTGTTATATTGCTTCAGATATTGCTGAGATGATGGATGAATCTGAGACAAAGGAATGTCAGCGCTGCTATAAAGTCAAGCCAATCTCTTTCATAAACACCAGTGCTGAAAGTTGCTGATAGCGCCATGCAGGTTGATACCCCTTGCTTGTTTCAGTGAATTATTTGCACTGTAAAATTACCAGAAGACTTGAAGATATTACACAAATAACCCACACATAGGAGAGGGAAGCTAAAGACGACGTTTCGGTCCGATTTGGGCCATTTACAAAGTCACACTAACACAAAAGAGTGAGGGAGACAGTATATATAGGTGAGGGGGGACAGTTAATGTTCAGAATGCAGTCAGTAAATGTTCAGGGTACAGTCAGTGTTTACAGTACAATCAGTAAGTGTTTACAGTGCAGTCAGTAAGTGTTCAGAGTGCAGTCAGTATCTCAGTGTAGTCAAATGTAATGACACACGAGTCACTTGTCGTAGCTGCTAAGGATATTCACCATCTTACTCTACTCGTCTCCCTTGCTCCAGAAGACAGAAATGCTATATTCTTGTAAGAAGCAATTGGAAACCTCCAAGAACGAGTCTATAGTCCTCAAGAGACGGACTGTGTTGTTCCACCACTTTAAATAACATCAAGGAGTCCATCTTGTTTGTCCATGCCTGCAGTGACTGCAACATTCTCTTTCAGCGGACTTAAAGATAATCTTTTGCGAGAGACTTGTTGGTCAACAATTCCCCGTCAACTCATGATGAAGTTGAGCAGTTGGGACACAATTCATCCTCGCTCTACATAAAATAGTCAGTGTGATAAGAATATAGGGGCACAATACCGTGACTGGAACAATAGTCAGTGTGATTGAATATAGGGGCACAGTACCGTGACTGGAACAATAGTTAATGTGATAAGAATATAGGGGCACAGTACCGTGACTGGAACAATAGTCAGTGTGATTGAATATAGGGGCACAGTACCGTGACTGGAACAATAGTTAATGTGATAAGAATATAGGGGCACAGTACCGTGACTGGAACAATAGTGTGATAAGAATATAGGGGCACAGTACCGTGACTGGAACAATAGTCAGTGTGATAAGAATATAGGGGCACAATACCGTGACTGGAACAATACTCAGTGTAATAAGAATATAGGGGCACAATACCGTGACTGGAACAATAGTCAGTGTGATAAGAATTTAGGGGCACAATACCGTGACTGGAACAATAGTCAGTGATAAGAATATAGGGGCACAATACCGTGACTGGAACAATAGTCAGTGTGATAAGAATATAGGGGCACAGTACCGTGACTGGAACAATAGTCAGTGTGATAAGAATATAGGGGCACAATACCGTGACTGGAACAATAGTCAGTGTGATAAGAATATAGGGGCACAGTACCGTGACTGGAACAATAGTCAGTGTGATAAGAATATAGGGGCACAATACCGTGACTGGAACAACAGTCAGTGTGATAAGACTATAGGGGCACAATACCGTGACTGGAACAATAGTCAGTGTGATAAGAATATAGGGGCACAATACCGTGACTGGAACAATAGTCAGTGTGATAAGAATATAGGGGCACAATACCGTGACTGGAACAATAGTCAGTGTGATAAGAATATAGGGGCACAGTACCCTGACCGGAACAATAGTCAGTGTGATAAGAATATAGGGGCACAATACCGTGACTGGAACAATAGTCAGTGTGATAAGAATATAGGGGCACAATACCGTGACTGGAACAATAGTCAATGTAATAAGAATATAGGGGCACAATACCGTGACTGGAACAATAGTCAGTGTGATAAGAATATAGGGGCACAATACCGTGACTGGAACAATAGTCAGTGTGATAAGAATATAGGGGCACAATACCGTGACTGGAACAACACACAGATAACACGCACATAGGAGAGAAGAGCTTATGAAGACATTTTGGTCCGACTGGCTGTTTCTTTGTGTGGTATAATAAATCCCAGGCATTATAGGTTTGTATCTATTTTTACAGATCCGTCAGCCACATAAACCATCCTGCTTTCTCATTAAGTCTTCCTCGCAGCTCTTTAACACCTCGACAATATTCCTGTCGTGTTTATGACTACAGACAAGAGGAAATACTCACCGACAGACTGGTGCCTAAGAGACTACGAGAGATTTACGAGTTTGTCCTCACGACTGGAAGAGGAGATATAACAACGACGTAGAATATACTCATGAGAGATGAGAAAGCTAACATAGAATGACTTAGAACATAAGAACATAAGAATGAATAGAACATAAGAACATAAGAATAACACTGCAGAAGGCCTACTTGCCCATGCGAGGCAGGTCCTTATCAAAACGACTACTACCTAAAGCTTCCCATGAAATAACTCCCGTACCCAATGACACCAATCAAACCCAGCCCCTCCCACTCATATGTTTGTCCAGTCTCTTCTTAAAGCTACCCAGGGTCCTAGCCTCTATCACCCCACTGGGAAGACTGTTCCACGCATCTACAACTCTGTTAGAAAACCAGTACTTACCTATGTCCTTTCTAAATCTAAATTTATCCAACTTAAATCCATTATTCCTGGTTCTTACCTGGTTTGACACCCTCAGTACTTTATTAATATCTCCTTTCTTTATGCCCGTCATCCACATATACACTTCAATGATATCTCCCCTCATTCTACGCCTCTCCAGAGAGTGGAGATTTAAGGCTTTAAGTCTATCTTCATACGGGAGGTTCCTTACACAGTAAATCATTTTAGTCATTCTTCTCTGTATGTTCTCTAATGAGTCTATGTCCATCCTGTAGTAAGGGGACCAAAACTGAGCAGCATAATCTAAATGAGGCCTCACTAGTGATGTATAGAGCTGTAAAATAACTTTTGGACTTCTGTTACTTATACTTCTTGAGATAAATCCAAGTAATCTGTTGGCCTTGTTGCACACACTAAGGCACTGCTGTCTTGGCTTTAGATTTCTGCTTACCACGACTCCCAAGTCTTTTTCACATTCTGTATGATCAAGCTCTACTTCACCTAGATTATAGCTTCGAGGGTTATTTTCATTACCAAGGACTAGTACCTTACACTTATCCTTACTGGAACACGCTAGAGCAAACTAGCTACGTCACTGGACAACCGTTACGACAGAAACGATAATTACCGTTCACGACACGGTCAACGGCAAGCAACAGACGGACCCAGAATCTTGAACTGGAACCACGTACACTAATTAAACGAAGTAACCCACACGAACTAAAAAAAATAGTGAAACTCGGTGGGACGTTACCGTAGACTTTTATATCACTCTCGCATGCCAGATTCTAAGCCAGCCTCTGCTCTGTCTCTCTCTCTCGAAGGTTCCTTGATGTTGGAGAGGGGCTCTTGATCTAAGGAATTGGAACAATGTTTCAATTCCTTAGCCAAGAAACTGAAGCACTGTTTCACCCTTATGAGTTTAGTGCTTTCCCATAAAATTTAATAATAAAAACAATCTCTCTCTCTCTCTCTCTCTCTCTCTCTCTCTCTCTCTCTCTCTCTCTCTCTCTCTCTCTCTCTATCTATCTATCTATCTATCTATCTATCTGTCTGTCTCTCTCTTTGAGTATCCAACGTAAACACTGCGATATTCTACGCGACATTTAGCGAGTATTCTCACGGGAAAGAGGCGAGGTTCACAGCTTGTTACTGGCGTCTGTGAGAGGTTCACAGCGGGTTGCTGCCGTCTGTGAAAGGTTCACAGCTGGTTAGTGGCGTCTGTGAGAGGTTCGCAGCTGGTTGCTGGCGTCTGTGAGAGGTTCACAGCTGGTTGATGCCGTCTGTGAAAGGTTCACAGCTGGTTAGTGGCGTCTGTGAGAGGTTCGCAGCTGGTTGCTGGCGTCTGTGAGAGGTTCACAGTTGGTTGCTGGTGTCTGTGAGAGATTCACAGCTGGTTGCTGCCGTCTGTGAGAAGTTCACAGTTGGTTGCTGCCGTCTGCAAGAGGTTCACAGTTGGTTGCTGCCGTCTGCAAGAGGTTCACAGTTGGTTGCTGCCGTCTGTAAGAGGTTCACAGCTGGTTGCTGGCGTCTGTAAGAGGTTCACAGTTGGTTGCTGCCGTCTGCAAGAGGTTCACAGTTGGTTGCTGCCGTCTGTAAGAGGTTCACAGCTGGTTGCTGGCGTCTGTAAGAGGTTCACAGTTGGTTGCTGGCGGCTGTGTGAAGTTCACAGCTGGTTGCTCCCATCTGTGAGGTTCACAGCTGGTTGTTGGCGTTTGGTTACCCTTACTCTCTAGTCATTTCTCTCTATTTATCTCTATTTAGCTCTATTTATCTCTATTTATCTCTATTTAAACGTTGCTTTCTTGCATCGTTCTATGGATGCGTAGGTCCAAACATTGATTCGTAATTACGGGTCATGTTTTCAAGCTTGTTAAATAATTACGAGTTACGTTTTCTAGTTAAATAATTACGGGTTACGTTTTCTAGTTAAATAATTACGGGTTACGTTTTCTAGTTAAATAATTACGGGTTACGTTTTATAGTTGAATAATTACGGATTACGTTTTCTAGTTAAATAATTACGGGTTACGTTTTCTAGTTGAATAATTACGGATTACGTTTTCTAGTTAGTTAATTATGGGTTACGTTTTCTAATTTGTTAAATAATTACGGGTTGTATTTTCGAGTTTGTTAAAGAATCACGGGTTATGTTCCCGAGTTTGCTGAATAATTACGGGTCATATTTTAGAATTTGCTCAATAAATTCGGCACGCTCTTTCGATTTATTTTTTTAATTGCGGGTTGAAAATTTCGAGTCTATGGCTTAAATTAGAGAGAGAGAGAGAGAGAGAGAGAGAGGTTTCTTCAACCTCCTAATCCAGGAAAGCCAAGCCAGTGGCTTATCTTTCTTGGAGTCCATTGGCATTCCCCAGGATGCAACCCACAACAGTGTACTAGCAACTAGTCACCCTGGAATCAAACCCAGGTCCTCTCGGGTGTAAGTCAAAGTCTGTACCTCTGGTGTACGTGTGTGTGTGTGTGTGTGTGTGTGTGTGTGTGTGTGTGTGTGTGTGCGTGTGTGTGTGTGTGTGTGTGTGTAGGGTGGTGGAGACAGGCTTGAAGGTGACCTGCTGATAGGAGCATGGACCACCCCCACGTACCTCTCACCTCCTGTGATTAACACCGACCTCCCTTACCTCCACCTCGAGGTGTGAGAGGTAGCAGCAGGAGGTACACGAAAGGGAACAGGAGGTACACGAAGAGGAACAGGAGGTACACGAAGAGGAACAGGAGGTACACGAAGGGGAACAGGAGGTACACTAAGAGGAACATGAGGTACACGAAGAGGAACAGGAGGTACACGAAGAGAAACAGGAGGTACACGAAGAGGAACAGGAGGTACACGAAGAGGAACAGGAGGTACACGAAGAGGAACAGGAGGTACACTAAGGGGAACAGGAGGTACACGAAGAAGAACAGGAGGTACACGAAGAGGAACAGGAGGTACACGAAGAGGAACAGGAGGTACACTAAGGGGAACAGGAGGTACACGAAGAAGAACAGGAGGTACACGAAGAAGAACAGGAGGTACACGAAGAGGAACAGGAGGTACACGAAGAGGAACAGGAGGTACACGAAGAGGAACAGGAGGTACACAAAGGGGAACAGGAGGTACACGAAGAGGAACAGGAGATACACGAAGAGGAACAGGAGGTACACGAAGAGGAACAGGAGGTACACTAAGGGGAACAGGAGGTACACGAAGAGGAACAGGAGATACACGAAGAGGAACAGGAGGTACACGAAGAGGAACAGGAGGTACACGAAGAGGAACAGGAGGTACACGAAGAGGAACAGGAGGTACACGAAGGGGAACAGGAGGTACACGAAGAACAGGAGGTACACGAAGAGGAACAGGAGGTACACGAAGAAGAACAGGAGGTACACGAAGAAGAACAGGAGGTACACGAAGAGGAACAGGAGGTACACGAAGAGGAACAGGAGGTACACGAAGAGGAACAGGAGGTACACGAAGAGGAACAGGAGGTACACGAAGAGGAACAGGATGTACACGAAGAGGAACAGGAGGTACACGAAGAGGAACAGGAGGTACACGAAGAGGAACAGGAGGTACACGAAGAGGAACAGGAGGTACACGAAGAGGAACAGGAGGTACACGAAGGGGAACAGGAGGTACACGAAGAAGAAGAAGAGGTACGCGAAGAGGAACAGGAGAAAGAACGAGAGAAGGAGGAAGAACAGAAGGAAGAACAAAGAGAAGGAAGAGTAGAATTAAACAAAGAAAAATCGGGAGAACTAGAATAAACAGAAAGAATGGAGCGAGGAGGAACAAGAGGAACAACAGAGGAATGAACAGGAACAGGGTAAACAGAAAGAGGAACAAAGGGGCGAATAGGAAGAGGAGAAACTGGAAAAACAACAGAGGAACGAACATAAAAGGAGGAGCAACAGAAAGACGAGCAGAAACGGGAAGAACAACAGAGAGAGGAATGGGAACAGGAGGAACAACAACAGAGGAACGAACAGGAAGCGAAAGAAAGTAAGAAAGAGGAGAAAGAAAAAAAAAAAAGAAAACATGGGATTAAAACAGAGAAAAAAACGAGAGGATGGATGAAATAGGAAGGAAAATGTGATAAAGGAAAGGAGAGAAAATCGTGGATAAATGGAAGGGTTGAAGAAATGGTGGAATATACAAGGATAAAGATTATTATTATTATTATTGACATTATTATTGTCATCATTATTGTAATTATTATTATTATTATTGTCATTAATATTGTCAATAATAATATTATTATTCTCATCCTTATTATTACTAATATTAGTCATTATTATTATTAGTAATAATAATAATAATAATAATTATAATAATTATCCTCTCTGTCTCTGTCTCTGTCTCTCTCTCTCTCTCTCTCTCTCTCTCTCTCTCTCTCTCTCTCTCTCTCTCTCTCTCTCTCTCTCTCTCTCTCTCTCTCTCTCTCTCGTCTTTAACTAATGTTGTAATAATTCCACTTGTTAACCTAGGTTAGTATATTGTTTGGTCACATTGCACAAATTATTCCTGATAATGGTAACAGTTATGTTAGCGAGGAGAAACTTAGTTAACTTAATGGGTTTTAAAGTCCGTTGACTACACGAAGGTTATTATTCTGCACCTAACTTAACCTAACTTAACTAAACTTAACAAAACTTAACTTAACTTAACCTAACTTAACCTAACTTAACCAAACTTAACAAAACTTAACCAAACTTAACCAAACTTAACCAAACTTAACCAAACTTAATCAAACTTAACCTAACTTAACCAAATTTAACCAAACTTAACCAAACTTAACCTAACTTAATTTAATATATATATATATATATATATATATATATATATATATATATATATATATATATATATATATATATATATAGATATATAGATATATATATATATATATATGACATTAGGAGGGTAAAGGAGGTTTTGTAGGCGAGGGGCTTGGACTTCCAGCAGGCGTGCGTGAGCGTGTTAGATAGGAGTGAATGGAGACGAATGGTACTTGGGACATGACGATCTGTTGGAGTGTGAGCAGGGTAATATTTAGTGAAGGGATTCAGGGAAGACGGTTATTTTCGTATAGTCGGACTTGAGTCCTGGAAATGGGAAGTACAATGTTTGGACTTTAAAGGAGGAGTTTGGGATATTAGCAGTTTGGAGGGATATGTTGTGTATCTTTATACATATATGCTTCTAAACTGTTGTATTCTGAGCATCTCTGCAAAAACAGTGATTATGTGTGAGTGTGGTGAAAGTGTTGAATGATGAAAGTATTTTCTTTTTGGGTCACCCTGCCTCGGTGGGAGACGGTCCACTTGTTGAATATATATATATATATATATATATATATATATATATATATATATATATATATATATATATATATATATATATATATATATATATATATATATATATATATATCGACAGTGTTAGCTCATAAAATCTACTTAAGTTAGTTTACCCTGACGCGTCACAGACATTTAAATTTGTGGACACTTAATGGTAGATTAATGAGGTCTTAAAATACCACTAATACCAAGTATTTACATTGTTCCTTCAGAGAGAGAGTCAGGGGAATATGATGTTTAATGCAGTGGTTTGCATAACTGTCTCGTAATGTTGCAAACACGCTCGTTACATTGCTTTTTAAAACATTTCGTACCAATATGAGAGCGTAAATCTGGATTATTATTATGAGAAGCACTAAGCCCGTAGAGATTATACAGCTCCTGTGGGGAGGGGGAGGTATTCAGGCTCACTTCAGGGAACTGGAGCACAGATCCATTTCCCTAGATCAAGGGCCCCTCAGCAGCATCAAGGAACCTCCCTTAAGGGGCGTAAGTCTGGATAAATACCAACTCTCGCTATGATTTACTAAAAATATTTTAATTCATTTAAATGGTTCATGATGTTTGTGATATAAATGGTTTTGAAAACCGACAAGTTGGAGACTGAGACATTTATGCAACATATGTGAAATATTATTAAGGCTGGCTTCATCAGTCCAATACAAAGCAGAGAGGGGTAATCAGTCCCTCAGCCTGGAATCGATGTGTTAAGTCCATCAGTCTTGTAGAAAGTACAGCATTTGGCCGGAGAAGTGACTTATGTACTGTAGTCAGGTGAGTGGAAGCAGGAGGAGGCGGGGTCATAGTGGTACCATCCACTAGTGTAAGTAGTCAGGTGAGTGGAAGCAGGAGGAGGCGGGGTCATAGTGGTACCATCCACTAGTGTAAGTAGTCAGGTGAGTGGAAGTAGGAGGAGGCGGGGTCATAGTGGTACCATCCACTAGTGTAAGTAGACAAGTGAGTGGAAGTAGGAGGAGGCGGGGTCATAGTGGTACCATCCACTAGTGTAAGTAGTCAGGTGGGTGGAAGTAGGAGGAGGCGGGGTCATAGTGGTACCATCCACTAGTGTAAGTAGACAGGTGAGTGGAAGTAGGAGGAGGCGGGGTCATAGTGGTACCATCCACTAGTGTAAGTAGTCAGGTGAGTGGAAGTAGGAGGAGGCGGGGTCATAGTGGTACCATCCACTAGTGTAAGTAGTCAGGTGAGTGGAAGTAGGAGGAGGCGGGGTCATAGTGGTACCATCCACTAGTGTAAGTAGTCAGGTGAGTGGAAGCAGGAGGAGGCGGGGTCATAGTGGTACCATCCACTAGTGTAAGTAGCCAGGTGAGTGGAAGTAGGAGGAGGCGGGGTCATAGTGGTACCATCCACTAGTGTAAGTAGTCAGGTGAGTGGAAGTAGGAGGAGGCGGGGTCATAGTGGTACCATCCACTAGTGTAAGTAGTCAGGTGAGTGGAAGTAGGAGGAGGCGGGGTCATAGTGGTACCATCCACTAGTGTAAGTAGTCAGGTGAGTGGAAGTAGGAGGAGGCGGGGCCATAGTGGTACCATCCACTAGTGTAAATAGTCAGGTGAGTGGAAGCAGGAGGAGGCGGGGTCATAGTGGTACCATCCACTAGTGTAAGTAGACAGGTGAGTGGAAGTAGGAGGAGGCGGGGTCATAGTGGTACCATCCACTAGTGTAAGTAGTCAGGTGAGTGGAGACGGGGTCATAGTGGTACCATCCACTAGTGTAAGTAGACAGGTGAGTGGAAGTAGGAGGAGGCGGGGTCATAGTGGTACCATCCACTAGTGTAAGTAGTCAGGTGAGTGGAAGTAGGAGGAGGCGGGGTCATAGTGGTACCATCCACTAGTGTAAGTAGTCAGGTGAGTTGAAGTAGGAGGAGGCGAGGTCATAGTGGTACCATCCACTAGTTTAAGTAGTCAGGTGAGTGGAAGTAGGAGGAGGCGAGGTCATAGTGGTACCATCCACTAGTGTAAGTAGTCAGGTGAGTGGAAGCAGGAGGAGGCGGGGTCATAGTGGTACCATCCACTAGTGTAAGTAGTCAGGTGAGTGGAAGTAGGAGGAGGCGGGGTCATAGTGGTACCATCCACTAGTGTAAGTAGACAGGTGAGTGGAAGTAGGAGGAGGCGGGGTCATAGTGGTACCATCCACTAGTGTAAGTAGCCAGGTGAGTGGAAGGCGGAGGAGGCGTGGTCATAGTGGTACCATCCACTAGTGTAAGTAGTCAGGTGAGTGGAAGTAGGAGGAGGCGGGGTCATAGTGGTACCATCCACTAGTGTAAGTAGACAGGTGAGTGGAAGTAGGAGGAGGCGGGGTCATAGTGGTACCATCCACTAGTGTAAGTAGCCAGGTGAGTGGAAGCAGGAGGAGACGGGGTCATAGTGGTACCATCCACTAGTGTAAGTAGTCAGGTGAGTGGAAGTAGGAGGAGGCGGGGTCATAGTGGTACCATCCACTAGTGTAAGTAGTCAGGTAAGTGGAAGTAGGAGGAGGCGGGGTCATAGTGGTACCATCCACTAGTGTAAGTAGCCAGGTGAGTGGAAGCAGGAGGAGACGGGGTCATAGTGGTACCATCCACTAGTGTAAGTAGCCAGGTGAGTGGAAGCAGGAGGAGACGGGGTCATAGTGGTACCATCCACTAGTGTAAGTAGTCAGGTGAGTGGAAGTAGGAGGAGGCGGGGTCATAGTGGTACCATCCACTAGTGTAAGTAGCCAGGTGAGTGGAAGCAGGAGGAGACGGGGTCATAGTGGTACCATCCACTAGTGTAAGTAGTCAGGTGAGTGGAAGTAGGAGGAGGCGGGGTCATAGTGGTACCATCCACTAGTGTAAGTAGTCAGGTGAGTGGAAGTAGGAGGAGGCGGGGTCATAGTGGTACCATCCACTAGTGTAAGTAGACAGGTGAGTGGAAGTAGGAGGAGGCGGGGTCATAGTGGTACCATCCACTAGTGTAAGTAGCCAGGTGAGTGGAAGTAGGAGGAGGCGGGGCCATAGTGGTACCATCCACTAGTGTAAGTAGCCAGGTGAGTGGAAGGCGGAGGAGGCGGGGTCATAGTGGTACCATCCACTAGTGTAAGTAGTCAGGTGAGTGGAAGTAGGAGGAGGCGGGGTCATAGTGGTACCATCCACTAGTGTAAGTAGTCAGGTGAGTGGAAGTAGGAGGAGGCGGGGTCATAGTGGTACCATCCACTAGTGTAAGTAGTCAGGTGAGTGGAAGTAGGAGGAGGCGGGGTCATAGTGGTACCATCCACTAGTGTAAGTAGACAGGTGAGTGGAAGTAGGAGGAGGCGGGGTCATAGTGGTACCATCCACTAGTGTAAGTAGCCAGGTGAGTGGAAGTAGGAGGAGGCGGGGTCATAGTGGTACCATCCACTAGTGTAAGTAGTCAGGTGAGTGGAAGTAGGAGGAGGCGGGGTCATAGTGGTACCATCCACTAGTGTAAGTAGACAGGTGAGTGGAAGCAGGAGGAGGCGGGGTCATAGTGGTACCATCCACTAGTGTAAGTAGTCAGGTAAGTGGAAGTAGGAGGAGGCGGGGTCATAGTGGTACCATCCACTAGTGTAAGTAGTCAGGTGAGTGGAAGTAGGAGGAGGCGGGGTCATAGTGGTACCATCCACTAGTGTAAGTAGTCAGGTGAGTGGAAGTAGGAGGAGGCGGGGTCATAATGGTACCATCCACTAGTGTAAGTAGTCAGGTGAGTGGAAGTAGGAGGAGGCGGGGTCATAGTGGTACCATCCACTAGTGTAAGTAGCCAGGTGAGTGGAAGCAGGAGGAGACGGGGTCATAGTGGTACCATCCACTAGTGTAAGTAGTCAGGTGAGTGGAAGTAGGAGGAGGCGGGGTCATAGTGGTACCATCCACTAGTGTAAGTAGCCAGGTGAGTGGAAGTAGGAGGAGGCGGGGTCATAGTGGTACCATCCACTAGTGTAAGTAGTCAGGTGAGTGGAAGTAGGAGGAGGCGGGGTCATAGTGGTACCATCCACTAGTGTAAGTAGACAGGTGAGTGGAAGTAGGAGGAGGCGGGGTCATAGTGGTACCATCCACTAGTGTAAGTAGTCAGGTGAGTGGAAGTAGGAGGAGGCGGGGTCATAGTGGTACCATCCACTAGTGTAAGTAGACAGGTGAGTGGAAGTAGGAGGAGGCGGGGTCATAGTGGTACCATCCACTAGTGTAAGTAGTCAGGTGAGTGGAAGTAGGAGGAGGCGGGGTCATAGTGGTACCATCCACTAGTGTAAGTAGTCAGGTGAGTGGAAGTAGGAGGAGGCGGGGTCATAGTGGTACCATCCACTAGTGTAAGTAGTCAGGTGAGTGGAAGTAGGAGGAGGCGGGGTCATAGTGGTACCATCCACTAGTGTAAGTAGTCAGGTGAGTGGAAGTAGGAGGAGGCGGGGTCATAGTGGTACCATCCACTAGTGTAAGTAGTCAGGTGAGTGGAAGTAGGAGGAGGCGGGGTCATAGTGGTACCATCCACTAGTGTAAGTAGTCAGGTGAGTGGAAGTAGGAGGAGGCGGGGTCATAGTGGTACCATCCACTAGTGTAAGTAGTCAGGTGAGTGGAAGTAGGAGGAGGCGGGGTCATAGTGGTACCATCCACTAGTGTAAGTAGTCAGGTGAGTGGAAGTAGGAGGAGGCGGGGTCATAGTGGTACCATCCACTAGTGTAAGTAGTCAGGTGAGTGGAAGTAGGAGGAGGCGGGGTCATAGTGGTACCATCCACTAGTGTAAGTAGTCAGGTGAGTGGAAGCAGGAGGAGGCGGGGTCATAGTGGTACCATCCACTAGTGTAAGTAGTCAGGTGAGTGGAAGTAGGAGGAGGCGAGGTCATAGTGGTACCATCCACTAGTGTAAGTAGTCAGGTGAGTGGAAGCAGGAGGAGGCGGGGTCATAGTGGTACCATCCACTAGTGTAAGTAGTCAGGTAAGTGGAAGTAGGAGGAGGCGGGGTCATAGTGGTACCATCCACTAGTGTAAGTAGTCAGGTGAGTGGAAGCAGGAGGAGGCGGGGTCATAGTGGTACCATCCACTAGTGTAAGTAGTCAGGTGAGTGGAAGTAGGAGGAGGCGGGGTCATAGTGGTACCATCCACTAGTGTAAGTAGACAGGTGAGTGGAAGTAGGAGGAGGCGGGGTCATAGTGGTACCATCCACTAGTGTAAGTAGTCAGGTGAGTGGAAGTAGGAGGAGGCGAGGTCATAGTGGTACCATCCACTAGTGTAAGTAGTCAGGTGAGTGGAAGCAGGAGGAGGCGGGGTCATAGTGGTACCATCCACTAGTGTAAGTAGTCAGGTGAGTGGAAGTAGGAGGAGGCGGGGTCATAGTGGTACCATCCACTAGTGTAAGTAGTCAGGTGAGTGGAAGCAGGAGGAGGCGGGGTCATAGTGGTACCATCCACTAGTGTAAGTAGTCAGGTAAGTGGAAGTAGGAGGAGGCGGGGTCATAGTGGTACCATCCACTAGTGTAAGTAGTCAGGTGAGTGGAAGCAGGAGGAGGCGGGGTCATAGTGGTACCATCCACTAGTGTAAGTAGTCAGGTGAGTGGAAGTAGGAGGAGGCGGGGTCATAGTGGTACCATCCACTAGTGTAAGTAGTCAGGTGAGTGGAAGTAGGAGGAGGCGGGGCCATAGTGGTACCATCCACTAGTGTAAGTAGACAGGTGAGTGGAAGTAGGAGGAGGCGGGGTCATAGTGGTACCATCCACTAGTGTAAGTAGTCAGGTGAGTGGAAGTAGGAGGAGGCGGGGTCATAGTGGTACCATCCACTAGTGTAAGTAGGTCTTCGTCGTCCAATGGTTGGACAGGTGTTGAAGAATTCCTTGTATGAAGATCCCATGATGTTGCAGTGTCTGACAGATGTCATGAATGGTTTTGAAAAAATCATGTGTTCAGTCTATCACTTTAAAGTGATGGACTGAACACATCGACTCCAGGCTGAGGGACTGACTACCTTATACTCCTCCTCTCCTTACACCTTTCCGCTTTGTATTGGACTGATGAAGTCACTGTGTGGCGAAACGTTGTCTTATTAAATATACCATATGTTGCAAATGTGTCTCAGTCTTCATCATGTTTGTGCGCACACACACACACACACACACAATATATATATATATATATATATATATATATATATATATATATATATATATATATATATATATATATATATATATATATATATATATATATAAATATATATGTCGTGCCGAATAGGCAGAATTTGCGATCTTGGCTTAAATAGCAACGTTCGTCTTGCCATTCTGGACAAGTGAAAATTTGCGTATGTAATAATTTCGCCAAAATCATTCTGAACCTAGCGAAAAAAATATATTTGATTGTGTTTGTTTAGTACTAAATTATTGTAAACGTATTTAAAATATATTTAGTTGGGTTAGGCTAAAATAAATTGCTCTTGTTATAATAAGGTTAGGTAAGTTTTCCAAGATTCTTTTGGTGCAAAATTAAATTTTTTTACATTAACGTTAATGAAAAAAATATATCTTTAAACGTATAAGAGAAAATTTCAGAAAGGACTTAATTTTAAATGAGTTCTTGCTAATTGACCAGTTTTACATATTCGGCACGACATATATATATATATATATATATATATATATATATATATATATATATATATATATATATATATATATATATATATATATATATATATATAATATACAGTGTCCTTTGTTTATAAATATTGAGAATTTAGTCACTATTATACAAATTACACTGATGTTTTTTTAAAGAGGTGAACCGGTAGGCCAGCGGAAGGCCTCGGTCAGATGACCAAAAGCTCCAGCTGTGGGTCATCATCTGACTAAAATCCGCCTCAGGAAACACTTGTCCTGTTACCTGACAAAGAGTACGTAACCTTTAATAAGTAAAATATTGATTATTCTTGTGGTGGTGAACAAGTAATGTGCGGCCTTATTGACCCTCGCAACTCGTGCTGTTGCTTGCAAGGAGACCATATCACACCTCTGCAATATCCAAATGCTTTTTCATCGTTGTCAATTGCACCCTTCACCGTTTTTAGTCTAGAAATACTAGCTAAATTCTCTATACAGTATGTTATCTTATGGATTTGTGGGATGTAGTAATGCAGACAGCCTGGTTGATGTGTGTGTGTGTTGCTGGGAGATTACTTGTGTAGCTCCTTGTAGTGCTGGTCTGTCTCTCTCTCTCTCCCTCTCTCTCTCTCTCTCTCTCTCTCTCACAGACCCCGTGAGGTGGAGTCATCAGCGACGCGAAAGAAATGGCAGAGTTTTGAATCTCTTGATATATTCATGGCTTCTCCTCCTTCCCTCGACACATACAGACATTCTTTATATGCATAAGTGTCAGTGTGGAACAGGGACTGGCAGATATTTATCCTGTACCTTACCTAGGCTCGTCTCCAGTCTCGCGTTCAATCTTGCTTCCTAGTCCCCTACTTCTGTTCTCCCTTCCTGCCTGTCTCCCTCTAAATATTTCATTCTCTCACCCCCTATCCTCTCTTCCATCATCATACCTCCTCCTCCTCTCCTTCTGCAGTTGCTCATTTCTCCGTCTCTCCCTTGTTACACCTCTCACTTGTATATCTCTTCTGTCAGATTTTACCTGATGCTGTGGGGGGGGGGGGGTCCCGTGAGGTGCCTCACACACACTAGAGGACAAACACAAGAACACAACAACTAGAGTGATCAAAACACCCCCAACTATACAACGCTGCTGATCAGCAGATACTTAAACCACGAACCAGAGAAAATGAATCAGGAAAGATAGACCTACTATTCACCCTAAGTGAATCTGACATAGGTGCTACCAGCCACACAGTATAATAATAATAATAATAATAATAATAATAATAATAATAATAATAATAATAATAATAATAATAAAAATAATAATCCTTATTCCTACAAGTGCATGATACAACTTATACAGACCATAGCTGACATCCAGTAGCTCCATTGCTAGCGCACTCGGCTCACACACTGAAGTTCGGGGTCGAACCCCGGTGCGGGTGGAAACAAAGCATGTTTCCTTAAGACACCTGCTGTCTATGTTCACCTAGCAGTACATAGGTACCTGGGTGTTAGTTGACTGGTGTGGGTCGCATCCTGGGGACAAAACTGACCTAATTTGCCCGATATGCTCTGTGTACTATGTCACTGATGTCAGCTAGGCCTATATACTTTGTATATGTACTTGTAGAATTAAAGATTATAATTACTATTATTGTATAATGTAGAAAGTCCCTGATTATGTACAGCTTTCACGCAATTTAATCCCCAGGATGCGACCCATACCACTCGACTAACACCCAGGTACCTACTTCTTGCAAGGTGATCATGGACAGTAGGCATCTTAAGGAAACATGTCCTAATGCTCACACCCATACTGGAGATCGAACCACGGATCTCAGTGTGTGAGCTGAGTGCGCTACCACCTGAGCTACGAATATTGAATAGTTTGTGTAAGTGAACATAGCGAGAAATATGACACGGGAAGGGACAAATCAGACTTTTTAAGGGGCTAGACACAGTGGTTCCTGCAGCAGCGCAGTGGCAGGTGGTTCCTGCAGCAGCACAGTGGTAGGTGGTTCCTGCAGCAGCGCAGTGGCAGGTGGTTCCTGCAGCAGCGCAGTGGCAGGTGGTTCCTGCAGCAGCACAGTGGTAGGTGGTTCCTGCAGCAGCGCAGTGGCAGGTGGTTACACCAGCAGCGCAGTGGTAGGTGGTTCCTGCAGCAGCGCAGTGGCAGGTGGTTCCTGCAGCAGCACAGTGGTAGGTGGTTCCTGCAGCAGCGCAGTGGCAGGTGGTTACAGCAGCAGCGCAGTGGCAGGTGGTTCCTGCAGCAGCGCAGTGGTAGGTGGTTCCTGCAGCAGCGCAGTGGAAGGTGGTTCCTGCAGCAGCGCAGTGGCAGGTGGTTCCTGCAGCAGCGCAGTGGCAGGTGGTTCATGCAGCAGCGCAGTGGCAGGTGGTTCCTGCAGCAGCGCAGTGGCAGGTGGTTCCTGCAGCAGCACAGTGGCAGGTGGTTCCTGCAGCAGCGCAGTGGCAGGTGGTTCCTGCAGCAGCGCAGTGGCAGGTGGTTACAGCAGCAGCGCAGTGGCAGGTGGTTCCTGCAGCAGCGCAGTGGCAGGTGGTTCCTGCAGCAGCGCAGTGGCAGGTGGTTACAGCAGCAGCGCAGTGGCAGGTGGTTCCTGCAGCAGCGCAGTGGCAGGTGGTTCCTGCAGCAGCGCAGTGGCAGGTGGTTCCTGCAGCAGCACAGTGGCAGGTGGTTCCTGCAGCAGCGCAGTGGCAGGTGGCTTCTGCAGCAGCGCAGTGTTAGGTGGTTCCTGCAGCAGCGCAGTGTTAGGTGGTTCCTGTAGCAGCGCAGTGTTAGGTGGTTCCTGCAGCAGCGCAGTGGCAGGTGGTTCCTGCAGCAGCGCAGTGTTAGGTGGTTCCTGCAGCAGCGCAGTGTTAGGTGGTTCCTGTAGCAGCGCAGTGTTAGGTGGTTCCTGCAGCAGCGCAGTGTTAGGTGGTTCCTGCAGCAGCGCAGTGTTAGGTGGTTCCTGCAGCAGCGCAGTGGCAGGTGGTTCCTGCAGCAGCGCAGTGTTAGGTGGTTCCTGCAGCAGCGCAGTGTTAGGTGGTTCCTGCAGCAGCGCAGTGTTAGGTGGTTCCTGCAGCAGCGCAGTGGCAGGTGGTTCCTGCAGCAGCACAGTGTTAGGTGGTTCCTGCAGCAGCGCAGTGTTAAGTGGTTCCTGCAGCAGCGCAGTGGCAGGTGGTTCCTGCAGCAGCGCAGTGTTAGGTGGTTCCTGCAGCAGCGCAGTGGCAGGTGGTTCCTGCAGCAGCGCAGTGTTAGGTGGTTCCTGCAGCAGCGCAGTGTTAGGTGGTTCCTGCAGCAGCGCAGTGTTAGGTGGTTCCTGCAGCAGCGCAGTGGCAGGTGGTTCCTGCAGCAGCGCAGTGGCAGGTGGTTCCTGCAGCAGTGCAGTGGCAGGTGGCTTCTGCAGCAGCGCAGTGTTAGGTGGTTCCTGCAGCAGCGCAGTGGCAGGTGGCTTCTGCAACAGCGCAGTGTTAGGTGGTTCCTGCAGCAGCGCAGTGTTAGGTGGTTCCTGCAGCAGCGCAGTGGCAGGTGGTTCCTGCAGCAGCGCAGTGGCAAGTGGTTCCTGCAGCAGCGCAGTGGCAGGTGGTTCCTGCAGCAGCGCGGTGGCAGGTGGTTCCTGTAGTAGCGCAGTGTTAGGTGGTTCCTGTAGCAGCGCAGTGGCAGGTAGTTCCTGCAGCAGCGCAGTGTTAGGTGGTTCCTGCAGCAGCGCAGTGTTAGGTGGTTCCTGCAGCAGCGCAGTGTTAGGTGGTTCCTGTAGCAGCGCAGTGGTAGGTGGTTCCTGCAGCAGCGCAGTGGCAGGTGGTTCCTGCAGCAGCGCAATGGCAGGTGGTTCCTGCAGCAGCGCAGTGGCAGGTGGTTCCTGCAGCAGCGCAGTGGTAGATGGTTCCTGCAGCAGCCCAGTGGCAGGTGGTTCCTGCAGTAGTGCAGTGGCAGGTGGCTCCTGCAGCAGCACAGTGGCAGGTGGTTCCTGCAGCAGCGCAGTGGCAGGTGGTTCCTGCAGCAGCGCAGTGGTAGATGGTTCCTGCAGCAGCCCAGTGGCAGGTGGTTCCTGCAGCAGTGCAGTGGCAGGTGGCTCCTGCAGCAGCACAGTGGCAGGTGGTTCCTGCAGCAGCACAGTGGCAGGTGGTTCCTGCAGCAGCACAGTGGCAGGTGGCTCCTGCAGCAGCACAGTGGCAGGTGGTTCCTGCAGCAGCACAGTGGCAGGTGGTTCCTGCAGCAGCACAGTGGCAGGTGGCTCCTGCAGCAGCACAGTGGCAGGTGGTTCCTGCAGCAGCACAGTGGCAGGTGGCTCCTGCAGCAGCACAGTGGCAGGTGGCTCCTGCAGCAGCACAGTGGCAGGTGGCTCCTGCAGCAGCACAGTGGCAGGTGGCTCCTGCAGCAGCACAGTGGCAGGTGGCTCCTGCAGCAGCACAGTGGCAGGTGGCTCCTGCAGCAGCACAGTGGCAGGTGGTTCCTGCAGCAGCACAGTGGCAGGTGGTTCCTGCAGCAGCACAGTGGCAGGTGGTTCCTGCAGCAGCACAGTGGCAGGTGGTTCCTGCAGCAGCACAGTGACAGGTGGCTCCTGCAGCAGCACAGTGGCAGGTGGCTCCTGCAGCAGCACAGTGGCAGGTGGTTCCTTCAGCAGCACAGTGGCAGGTGGTTCCTGCAGCAGCACAGTGGCAGGTGGCTCCTGCAGCAGCACAGTGGCAGGTGGTTCCTGCAGCAGCACAGTGGCAGGTGGTTCCTGCAGCAGTACAGTGGCAGGTGGCTCCTGCAGCAGCACAGTGGCAGGTGGTTCCTGCAGCAGTACAGTGGCAGGTGGCTCCTGCAGCAGCACAGTGGGTAAGCGACCTGGATACTGGAACAACGCACGAAGTAATGGATTATAGAGCTGGAAAGTGTCAGGATGCAGACGAGAGATTCATTTACAGAAGCAACAGTGCAATAAAAACAGTGAATCCATTGTTCAACCTGAGGTACTGAGTCACAGAATCTTGATAAATACAAAAATATAGAAGAAACAGGGAAGAGAGCAGAAGAGTGAGAAAAAACATTCGTATCACATAGCATCAAAAGCCGAATCTGAAAAAAAATTACTATGAAACCACCAGAGACTCACGATTGCAAACATATCACGGTACCGGGGGGGGACTGAACTCGCGGCCAGTGAGTCGTAAAACCACAGACTACCGAGAAGACCAGGTAAAAATTAGCCTGGAGAAGGAATGAGGAACTCTCACAAGAAATAACCAGGAAGTCTACGGTGAATTGAACAAAAGATTTAAGTGATGAATGGTTTGAAAACCCGACAAGTTGAAGATTGAGACACTTATGCAGCATATGGGAATCTTTATTCAGGAAACGTTTCGCCACGCAGTGTCTTCATCAGTCCAATACAAAGAGGAAGGCGTAAGGAGAGGAGGAGAATGAGGTAATCAGTCCCTCAAAATGGAGTCGATGTTATCAGTCCATCAATCTTGTAGATTGATGGTTGAGGGACTGATTACCTCATTCTCCTCCTCTCCTTACGCCTTCCTCTTTGTATTGGACTGATGAAGCCACTGTGTGGCGAAACGTTTCCTGAATAAAGATTCCCATATGCTGCATAAGTGTCTCAATCTTCAAAAGATTTTAAGATATTATCCGAGAATATAGACACAACCAGAGTCAAAGAGAAAGTGTCTCTCAATGAGTACTGGAAACCATTGTAAACAACAGAAGATTTTAGATTTTGCCACCGAAGTGGCTAGTTTATTGCGCACGTCATATCCATCCTGTGGAGGGTAGCGCAAGAGCATATGGATACAAGAAAGGCCTAGGAACTAGGCCCCAAAAAGGTTAACTAGAGTAGGAAAAAAGAGGCGAAAGAACTAATAAGCGAGTTAGATACCTGGAAGGTCGTGGGACCAGATAATAACTCTCCTTGGGTTCTGAAGGAGGGAGCAGCGCCACTGTGTCACTGGCTAGAATCTCAAACATGTTACATGATAGAGGTTAACTGTTACAGGTGAGGAAGGCAGCCAAGTTAGTACCAAATTATGGGATAGACAGTTAACATTAAACTACCCGACAGTATCGTCGACACGCATAGTATTTGAAGTTATGGGAGAGGTTTATCTTACTTACACACACACACATACACATACACACAAACACACACACACACACACATACACACACACATACACACAGCTCCTGGCGGGGCCAGGAGCTATATATATATATATATATATATATATATATATATATATATATATATATATATATATATATATATATATATATATATATATATATATATATAAGAGAGAGAGAGAGAGAGAGAATAAAAATACTGAACCAAGAAAACAAAAATGCATGTAAAAAGTTGAGAGAATTTTTTTCTATTCGAAGCATTTGGGAAACATGAGCAAAGTTGTTAATATTAAGATGAACAAAGTTGTTAATATTAAGATGAACAAAGTTGTTAATACTGAAGTGAACAGGTTGTTTACAATTAACAGCGAGGCATAATTTCTGCAGGTGTCACCTCCAGCAGGGCAGCAGGAAGCAGTCTAAAATATGTCAGCACTAGCAGCAGGAAGCAGTCTAAAAGGTGTCAGCAGCAGCAGAAAACAGTCTTAAAGGTGGTAGTTCCAGCAGGGTGAAGGGAGCAATTTTAATCTCCCTAGAAAGAATATCTGCAATATTCTGCAGGAACGAGATAACTCTGGCGGTTTCTGCTGCAGGAGGGAACATATGTAATTCCTGAAATGTCTGCAGGAAGTGGAAAGAGCCTCTGGAGTATGCTTCCTCCATCGTCTGCAAGACGTCCCTGCATCATATGTAAGATAGTGTCTGCAGGATGTTACAGCCTTTGGTGTACTGTTCTTGCATCGTCTGCAGAATGCAACAGCCTCTGGTGTACTGTTCTTGCATCGTCTGCAATACAGTGTCTGCAGGTTGTAACAGCCTCTGGTGTACTGTCTCTGCAAGACAGTGTCTTCTGGGTGTAACAGCTTCTGGTGTACTGTCCCTGCAAGAGTGTCTACAGGATGTAACAGCCTCTGGTGTACTGTTCCTGTATCGTCTGCAAGACAGTGTCTGCAGAATGCAACAGCCTCTGGTGTACTGTTCTTGCATCGTCTGCAAGACAGTGTCTGCAGGTTGTAACAGCCTCTGGTATACTGTCTCTGCAAGACAGTGTCTTCTGGATGTAACAGCTTCTGGTGTACTGTCCCTGCAAGAGTGTCTGCAGGCTGTAACAGCCTCTGGGTTACTGTTTCTGTATCGTCTGCAAGACACTGTCTGCAGGTTGTAACAGCTTCTGGTATACTGTCTCTGCAAGACAGTGTCTGCAGGATGTAACAGCCTCTGGTGTACTGTTCCTGCATGACAGTGTCTGCAGGATGTAACAGCCTCTGGTGTACTGTCCCTGGAAGACACTGTCTACAGGATGTAGAAGCAATCTCTGATGTACTGTCCCTGCATTGTGTGGAAGACAGAGTGTCTGTGGGAGTGGTGGTGGGCGAGATAGGGACCATAAAGACACCAACGCACCCAGCACACACAAAGGTGAATGTCGACTTCATTACATCTCCCGTGTGGAGCATGACCTGGAGAACACAGGAAAAGGTGCTTTTCCGCCTATCAATTCCCCCTCCTTCCCCCTTCAACAGGTGTACCTTGCAGTCGTGAAGGGCTCTTGATCAGTAGAATTGGAGCCACCTTATCTATACTCGGGTCACATATAGCTGTTTTGCATTTATCCAAACGTTATGTTGTTCCTTTGCTTACACCAGTTCACGTTCTTCCTGGCACCCGTTCCTCCTCATACTCTGCCGCCTCCTCCTTCTCTTCCTGTTACAAAAGACGTTTTAGCTCACTTGGTTCGCGGGATTAATGGGCTGTAAGTATTTTCACCACCAGACAAAATACTTCGATTCCCATTATATGGATTAAAGTAATGTCTCAACATATATACGCTGAGGGAAATACACTTCTCAGTGTATATATCCTGGGATGTATGTCCCGGTATCTTGAAGGTTCTCTCAAAGACTTTCATGAGGGAGGTTCTTAAGTGAATCACTGTCAACAATGAGCAGCCACGAGTGTGAGGTGAGGCTCTCATATCTTGGTGGGCAGCCTTCACCATATACCCAGGAGCTGTTGGGAGGGAGGGAGGGAGAATGGCAGGGAAGAAGGTACGGAGGAAGGGAGGAAGAGAGGGAGAATGGCAGGGAAGGAGGTAGGGAGGGGGGAGGAAAAGAGGGAGAATGGCAGGGAAGAAGGTAGGGAGGGAGGAAGAGAGGAAGAATGGCAGGGAAAGAGGTAGGGAGGGAGGAAGAGAGGGAGAATGGCAGGAAAGGAGGTAGGGAGGGAGGAAGAGAGGAAGAATGGCAGGGAAGGAGGGAGAGAGGGAGGAAGAGAGGGAGAATGGCAGGGAAGGAGGTAGGGAGGGAGAGAGGAAGAATGGCAGGGAAGGAGGTAGGGAGGGAGAGAGGAAGAATGGCAGGGAAGGAGGAAGGGAGAAAGAGTTAGATGGATAAGCTTATGGATGAATTTATGAGGAGAGGGATAGAGTGTTATACATATACGTATGAAGGGAGCGATGCAGGATGTATGGATAAGAAGAACAAGAAGAAAGATTTAGTGAATATCACTGGCGTCTTGATGGCAAAAACAATACGACGTCTTTTCTACCAACTTCCCATCTTTCTTTTGTATACTTAATACCAACTTACGCTACCACCCCTCCCTACCACCATTACCACCACTATCACAACCACAACAACAACCACTATCGCAGTATATGTCCTCATCTGATCCTACAGGGATTACCAAGGCTTTTCTCTGTGTAAACAGAACTCAGGAGAATTTTTCTCAGAGCCTTTCTGATCGCGTGTCTCAGACCTCTAAAAATAGAGCACATAGACCAGGTCTATAAGAATATAGCACATAGACCAGGTCTATAAGAATACGTAATATGTATGAAGAATTGACTATTATTATTATTATTATTATTATTATTATTATTATTATTATTATTATTATTATTATTATTATTATTCCAAAAAGGCAACTACCCTTGCAGTCATCAAAAAAAAATCAGATATGCGTCCAAATGGAATTTTTAAAATTTATACGAAAAACAGGCAAATATAACATAGACCAGAGCCTAAAAATATGATAAATAATTCACAGAAATTAAAAATAAAATAAAATAGTTATACTTATGTCTCTACTTGAAGGTACTCAGTAACTGGTAGTGATAAACCAACGAGTGGGTTTAATGGGTTTAAATCTATCGAAAACACGAGAGTTTATTAGATTAAAACTATGAACTACAACGAGAGTTGGTTTATCGGATTATTGGGTTTAATCCATTGGCTTAAAACCTATTTTTAAAGCTGCTGGGTTTAAATCTGTTGGTTTAAAACCTATTTTTAAATCTATTGTGTTTAAATTTATTGGATAAAACCAGTTTTTAAATCTGGGTTTAAATCTATCGACTACACGAGAGTTGGTTCAGTGGTTTAAATCTGTCAACTTTACGAGACTTGGTTTATCGGATTAAATCTATCGACTAGAGCTAATGTATTGGGTTTAAAATCTATCTACTACACGAGGGTCATGAAAGCTCTAAATTAAAGATTGAACTAAAATCTCAGTGTATATATACACTGTGTATATACACTGTGTATATACACAGTGTATATACACAGTGAGAGCAATACACCTGTGTTGAGGGGAAGAGACACTGCTCTAACTTAGAGCAATACATGATAAAGCTCTACACAGTGATGATAAAGCTCTACACAGAGTTATACATGATAAAGCTCTACACAGTGATGATAAAGCTCTACGCAGTAATGATAAAGCTCTACGCAGAGTTATACATGATAAAGCTCTACACAGTGATACATGATAAAGCTCTACATGGAGTGTAACATGACTCAATAAAGCTTTATGCAGTGAAATATGACTGGATAAAGCTCTGCGCAGTGAAACACGATAAAGCTCTACTCAGAGTGAAACATGACTTGATAAAGCTCTACGCAGAGTGAAACATGATAAAGCTCTACCCAGAGTAAAATAGTACTTGATAAAGCTCTACCCAGAGTGAAACATGATTTGATAAAGCTCTATCCAGAGTATAATATTACTTGATAAAGCTCTATCCAGAGTATAATATTACTTGATAAAGCTCTACGCAGAGTGAAACATGATAAAGCTCTACCCAGAGTAAAATAGTACTTGATAAAGCTCTGCCCAGAGTGAAACATGATTTGATAAAGCTCTATCCAGAGTATAATATTACTTAATAAAGCTCTATGCAGCGTGAAACATGACTTGATAAAGCTCTACCCAGAGTGAAATATTACTTGATAAAGCTCTACCCAGAGTGAAACACTGCTCAATAGAGCTCCACAACGAGTGAAACGTCAGAAATAAGAGCACGGTTTCCCCACTAGGTTGGATAAATACATGAGTGGGTATGAGTTGGACCCGACTAGCTTGTGCTACTAGGCTCTCAGATGCCGTACTCTGTCCCAGAGTGAATGTGACTGACCTGACTAGGTCAAGGCATTGGCTTAAGCCGGTGGGAGAATTGAACCTGCCTTGCATGGGCCAGTAGGCCTTTTGGATAATCCAGGATTAGTGGTACTAGCCGCCACCCGCCCACAGCCTACCCGCCCACCGCCCACAAGCCCAATTTACTCACAGAAATTCACAGTCATTTTGATGCCTATATACCCTGCTGTTAACTTTGTTCAACACACACATACACACCCTGCCACCCACACCTTGCCACCCACTCCTTGCCACCCACACCTTGCCACCCACACCTTGCCACCCACCAGCTACTTGTAGTTTTAATGAGAGAGAGAGAGAGAGAGAGAGAGAGAGAGAGAGAGAGAGAGAGAGAGAGAGAGAGAGATAGAGATAACTTTCCCGAAGTATCTTACAAAATCATTAACCCACCAACAATCTTCCTCAATCAAACAACAACTCTCTCTCCCACGTATACAATCCTCTCCATCTACTATAGTCCCCCCTCACAGTTTTAAAATACCTCAGTTACATCACTCCATCTACTATAGTCCCCCCTCACAGTTTTAAAATACCTCAGTTACATCACTCCATCTACTATAGTCCCCCCTCACAGTTTTAAAATACCTCAGTTACATCACTCCATCTACTATAGTCCCCCCTCAGAGTTATTTTAAAATACCTCAGTTACATCACTCCATCTACTATAGTCCCCCCTCAGAGTTATTTTAAAATACCTCAGCTACATCACTCCATCTACTATAGTCCCCCCTCACAGTTATTTTAAAATACCTCAGTTATATCACTCCATCTACTATAGTCCCCCTCACAGTTATTTTAAAATACCTCAGTTACATCACTCCATCTACTATAGTCCCCCCTCAAAGTTATTTTAAAATACCTCAGTTACATCACTCCATCTACTATAGTCACCCCTCACAGTTATTTTAAAATACCTCAGTTACAGCACTCCATCTACTATAGTCCCCCCTCACAGTTATTTTAAAATACCTCAGCTACATCACTCCATCTACTATAGTCCCCCCTCACAGTTATTTTAAAATACCTCAGCTACATCACTCCATCTACTATAGTCCCCCCTCACAGCCGATCTTAAAGCTCGCTACCACTACAATCCCCTACATCTACCATAGTTATTCCCTCCCACCTTCCCTCCCAGACATTCTAAAATACTTTAAACCTCAAATGGTAGAGTGTGGGACCAAAATAACCCGGATATTGTCGCTTCTATTTACTTCCAAATCCGGATCCAATCACGCGTGGGAATCCTCCACGACCGCAGTCAATGGTATTAAAGGCTCCGGCTTTTACAGTTTTCTTTTTTTATAAAGGTATATTTGGATTACCTTGTAAAAAGACTTTTAATTAATTTTTTTTGGTCGTTCAGTTAAATGTTAAATTTGTTTAGAAGTAACACGTGAAAAGTGTCTTGTACTTTAGCTTAGAGAAAAAAAGAAATTTACATATAATTTGTGGAGATAAAAACTGGAAAGTATTTCTTCATATATATATATATATATATATATATATATATATATATATATATATATATATATATATATATATATATATATACCTGCACTCGTGTGGTAGATAGGCTTTCAACCTAATTAACCAGAATTGAGCGAAACGTCGTCTGAAATGTCCTCTCCGAAATGGTACTGGCTTTGTATTATCATTATTATTATTAATTATTATTACTAATTATTATTATTACACTTGAAAAAGAACGCTAAACCCTAAGATCTTAGTCTTACAGTGCTTGGGGGAAGGTAATCGCTTTTGATCCAAGAGGAAGGAGAACACCTCCAAATCCCTGGAACAAGAGCCCTAAACGTGAAATAAAAATAGGCCAAGATTTACACAATTCACTCAGAATTTGCCAAATTTTCTCGGCATTTACAAACATGTTTCAATAATTTTCAGATTCTCGTTCTATTAACACTCTCCCTCTTCAAAAACCATCACTCCCTCTTCAAAAACCATCACTCCCTCTTCAAAAACCATCACTCCCTCTTCAAAAACCATCACTCCCTCTTCAAAAACCATCACTCCCTCTTCAAAAACCACAACTCCCTCTTCAAAAACCACAACTCCCTCTTCAAAAACCACAACTCCCTCTTCAAAAACCACAACTCCCTCTTCAAAAACCATCACTCCCTCTTCAAAAACCACAACTCCCTCTTCAAAAACAATCACTCAATCTTCAAAAACCATCACTCCCTCTTCAAAAACCACCACTCCCTCTTCAAAAACTATCACTCCCTCTTCAAAAACCATCACTCCCTCTTCAAAAACCATCACTCACTCTTCAAAAACCATCATTCCCTCTTCAAAAACCATCACTCCCTCTTCAAAAACCATCACTCCCTCTTCAGAAACCACCACTCCCTCTTCAAAAACCACCACTCCCTCTTCAAAAACCATCACTCCCTCTTCAAAAACCATCACTCCCTCTTCAGAAACCACCACTCCCTCTTCAAAAACCACCACTCCCTCTTCAAAAACCATCACTCCCTCTTCAAAAACCACCACTCCCTCTTCAAAAACCACCACTCCCTCTTCAAAAACCATCACTCCCTCTTCAAAAACCATCACTCCCTCTTCAGAAACCACCACTCCCTCTTCAAAAACCACCACTCCCTCTTCAAAAACCATCACTCCCTCTTCAAAAACCATCACTCCCTCTTCAAAAACCATCACTCCCTCTTCAAAAACCACCACTCCCTCTTCAAAAACCACCACTCCCTCTTCAAAAACCATCACTCCCTCTTCAAAAACCACAACTCCCTCTTCAAAAACCACCACTCCCTCTTCAAAAACCATCACTCCCTCTTCAAAAACCATCACTCCCTCTTCAAAAACCACCACTCCCTCTTCAAAAACCACCACTCCCTCTTCAAAAACCATCACTCCCTCTTCAAAAACCACCACTCCCTCTTCAAAAACCACCACTCCCTCTTCAAAAACCATCACTCCCTCTTCAAAAACCACCACTCCCTCTTCAAAAACTACAACTCCCTCTTCAAAAACCACAACTCCCTCTTCAAAAATCATCACTCCCTCTTCAAAAACCACCACTTCCTCTTCAAAAACCACCACTCCCTCTTCAAAAACCATCACTCCCTCTTCAAAAACCACAACTCCCTCTTCAAAAACCACCACTCCCTCTTCAAAAACTACAACTCCCTCTTCAAAAACCATCACTCCCTCTTCAAAAACCATCACTCCCTCTTCAAAAACCATCACTCCCTCTTCAAAAACCACCACTCCCTCTTCAAAAACCATCACTCCCTCTTCAAAAACCATCACTCCCTCTTCAAAAACCACAAATCCCTCTTCAAAAACCACCACTCCCTCTTCAAAAACCACCACTCCCTCTTCAAAAACCACCACTCCCTCTTCAAAAACCATCACTCCCTCTTTA
The DNA here is from genome assembly GCF_038502225.1 of Cherax quadricarinatus. Taxonomy (NCBI): domain Eukaryota; kingdom Metazoa; phylum Arthropoda; class Malacostraca; order Decapoda; family Parastacidae; genus Cherax; species Cherax quadricarinatus. The sequence goes on from NC_091375.1 coordinate 11,785,332, forward strand.
AAAACCATCACTCACTCTTCAAAAACCATCACTCCCTCTTCAAAAACCATCACTTTCTCTTCAAAAACCACCACTCCCTCTTCAAAAACCACCACTCCCTCTTCAAAAACCACCACTCCCTCTTCAAAAACCACCACTCCCTCTTCAAAAACCACCACTCCCTCTTCAAAAACCACCACTCCCTCTTCAAAAACCACCACTCCCTCTTCAAAAACCATCACTCCCTCTTCAAAAACCACCACTCCCTCTTCCATAACCACCACTCCCTCTTCAAAAACCACCACTTCCTCTTCAAAAACCACCAATCCCTCTTCAAAAACCACCACCCCTCTTCAAAAAAAAAACTTCTTCAAAAACCACCACTTCCTCTTCAAAAACCACTCCCTATTCAAAAACCATTACTCCCTCTTCAAAAACCACCACTTCCTCTTCAAAAACCACCAATCCCTCTTCAAAAACCACCACCCCTCTTCAAAAAAAAAATTCTTCAAAAACCACCACTCCCTCTTCAAAAACCACCACTCCCTCTTCAAAAACCACCACTCCCTCTTCAAAAACCACCACTTCCTTTTCAAAAACCACCACTCCCTTTTCAAAAACCACCACTTCCTCTTCAAAAACCACCACTCCCTCTTCAAAAACCATCACTCCCTCTTCAAAAACCACCACTCCCTCTTCAAAACCCACAACTCCCTCTTCAAAAACCACCACTCCCTCTTCAAAAACCATCACTCCCTCTTCAAAAACCACCACTCCCTCTTCAAAAACAACCACTCCCTCTTCAAAAACCATCACTCCCTCTTTAAACACCACCACTCCCTCTTCAAAAACAACCACTCCCTCTTCAAAAACCATCAGTCCCTCTTCAAAAACCACCACTTCCTCTTCAAAAACCCCCACTCCCTCTTCAAAAACCATCACTCCCTCTTCAAAAATCACCACTCCCTCTTCAAATACCACCACTCCCTCTTCAAAAACCACCACTCCCTCTTCAAAAACCACAACTCCCTCTTCAAAAAACCATCACTCCCTCTTCAAAAACCATCACTCCCTCTTCAAAAACCATCACTCCGTCTTCAAAAACCACAACTCTTTCTTCAAAAACCATCACTCCCTCTTCAAAAACCACCACTCCCTCTTCAAAAACCACCACTCCCTCTTCAAAAACCACAACTCCCTCTTCAAAAACCATCACTCCCTCTTCAAAAACCACCACTCCGTCTTCAAAAACCACCACTCCCTCTTCAAAAAACCATCACTCCCTCTTCAAAAACCTCACTCCCTCTTCAAAACCCATCACTCCCTCTTCAAAAACCACAACTCTTTCTTCAAAAACCATCACTCCCTCTTCAAAAACCACCACTCCCTCTTCAAAAACCACAACTCCCTCTTCAAAAACCACCACTCCCTCTTCAAAAACCACCACTCCCTCTTCAAAAACCACCACTCCCTCTTCAAAAACCACCACTCCCTCTTCAAAAACCATCACTCCCTCTTCAAAAACCACCACTCCCTCTTCAAAAACAACCACTCCCTCTTCAAAAACCATCACTCCCTCTTTAAACACCACCACTCCCTCTTCAAAAACAACCACTCCCTCTTCAAAAACCATCAGTCCCTCTTCAAAAACCACCACTTCCTCTTCAAAAACCCCCACTCCCTCTTCAAAAACCATCACTCCCTCTTCAAAAACCACCACTCCCTCTTCAAAAACCACCACTCCCTCTTCAAAAACCACCACTCCCTCTTCAAAAACCACAACTCCCTCTTCAAAAAACCATCACTCCCTCTTCAAAAACCATCACTCCCTCTTCAAAAACCATCACTCCGTCTTCAAAAACCACAACTCTTTCTTCAAAAACCATCACTCCCTCTTCAAAAACCACCACTCCCTCTTCAAAAACCACCACTCCCTCTTCAAAAACCACAACTCCCTCTTCAAAAACCATCACTCCCTCTTCAAAAACCACAAATCCGTCTTCAAAAACCACCACTCCCTCTTCAAAAAACCATCACTCCCTCTTCAAAAACCATCACTCCCTCTTCAAAACCCATCACTCCCTCTTCAAAAACCACAACTCTTTCTTCAAAAACCATCACTCCCTCTTCAAAAACCACCACTCCCTCTTCAAAAACCACAACTCCCTCTTCAAAAACCACCACTCCCTCTTCAAAAACCACCACTCCCTCATCAAAAACCACAACTCCCTCTTCAAAAACCACCACTCCCTCTTCAAAAACCATCACTCCCTCTTCAAAAACCACAACTCCCTCTTCAAAAACCATCACTCCCTCTTCAAAAACCACCACTCCCTCTTCAAAAACCATCACTCCCTCTTCAAAAACCACAACTCCCTCTTCAAAAACCACCACTCCCTCTTCAAAAACCACCACTTCCTCTTCAAAAACCACCACTCCCTCTTCAAAAAACCATCACTCCCTCTTCAAAAACCACCACTCCCTCTTCAAAAACCACAACTCCCTCTTCAAAAAACCATCACTCCCTCTTCAAAAACCACCACTCCCTCTTCAAAAACCATCACTCCCTCTTCAAAAACCACAACTCCCTCTTCAAAAACCATCACTCCCTCTTCAAAAACCACCACTCCCTCTTCAAAAACCACCGCTTCCTCTTCAAAAACCACCACTCCCTCTTCAAAAACCATCACTCCCTCTTCAAAAACCATCACTCCCTCTTCAAAAACCATCACTCCCTCTTCAAAAACCACTACTCCCTCTTCAAAAACCATCACTCCCTCTTCAAAAACCATCACTCCCTCTTCAAAAACCATCACTCCCTCTTCAAAAACCACTACTCCCTCTTCAAAAACCATCACTCCCTCTTCAAAAACCATCACTCCCTCTTCAAAAACCACTACTCCCTCTTCAAAAACCATCACTTCCTCTTCAAAAACCACTACTCCCTCTTCAAAAACTATCACTCCCTCTTCAAAAACCATCACTCCCTCTTCAAAAACCATCACTCCCTCTTCAAAAACCATCACTCCCTCTTCAAAAACCATCACTCTCTCTTCAAAAACCACAACTCCCTCTTCAAAAACCATCACTCCCTCTTCAAAAACCACTACTCCCTCTTCAAAAACTATCACTCCCTCTTCAAAAACCATCACTCCCTCTTCAAAAACCATCAGTCCCTCTTCAAAAACCATCAGTCCCTCTTCAAAAACCATCACTCCCTCTTCAAAAACCATCACTCCCTCTTCAAAAACCATCAGTCCCTCTTCAAAAACCATCACTCCCTCTTCAAAAACCACTACTCCCTCTTCAAAAACTATCACTCCCTCTTCAAAAACCATCACTCCCTCTTCAAAAACCATCACTCCCTCTTCAAAAACCATCAGTCCCTCTTCAAAAACCGCAACTCCCTCTTCAAAAACCACAACTCCCTCTTAAAAACCATCACTCCCTCTTCAAAAACCACAACTCCATCTTCAAAAACCACAACTCCCTCTTCAAAAACCATCACTCCCTCTTCAAAAAACCACAACTCCCTCTTCAAAAACCATCACTCCCTCTTCAAAAACCATCACTCCCTCTTCAAAAACCACAACTCCCTCTTCAAAAACCACAACTCCCTCTTCAAAAACCATCAGTCCCTCTTCAAAAACCACAACTCCCTCTTCAAAAACCACAACTCCCTCTTCAAAAACCATCACTCCCTCTTCAAAAACTACAACTCCCTCTTCAAAAACCACCACTCCCTCTTCAAAAACCATCACTTCCTCTTCAAAAACCACAACTCCCTCTTCAAAAGCCATCACTCCCTCTTCAAAAACCACAACTCCCTCTTCAAAAACCACAACTCCCTCTTCAAAAACCATCACTCCCTCTTCAAAAACCACAACTCCCTCTTCAAAAACCACAACTCCCTCTTCAAAAACCATCAGTCCCTCTTCAAAAACCATCACTCCCTCTTCAAAAACCACAACTCCCTCTTCAAAAACCACAACTCCCTCTTCAAAAACCATCAGTCCCTCTTCAAAAACCACAACTCCCTCTTCAAAAACCACAACTCCCTCTTCAAAAACCATCACTCCCTCTTCAAAAACCACAACTCCCTCTTCAAAAACCACAACTCCCTCTTCAAAAACCATCACTCTCTCTTCAAAAACCACAACTCCCTCTTCAAAAACCATCACTCCCTCTTCAAAAACCACAACTCCCTCTTCAAAAACCACAACTCCCTCTTCAAAAACCATCACTCCCTCTTCAAAAACCACAACTCCCTCTTCAAAAACCACAACTCCCCCTTCAAAAACCATCACTCCCTCTTCAAAAACCATCACTTCCTCTTCAAAAACCACAACTCCCTCTTCAAAAACCATCACTCTCTCTTCAAAAACCACAACTCCCTCTTCAAAAACCACAACTCCCTCTTCAAAAACCACAGCTCCCTCTTCAAAAACCACTACTCCCTCTTCAAAAACCATCACTCCCTCTTCAAAAACCATCACTCCCTCTTCAAAAAACATCACTCTTTCTTCAAAAACCGTCACCCCCTCTTCAAAAACCATCACTCATTCTTCAAAAACCATCACTCCTTCTTCAAAAACCATCACTCCCTCTTCAAAAACCATCACTCCCTCTTCAAAAACCATCACTCCCTCTTCAAAAACCATCACTCCCTCTTCAAAAACCGTCACTCTTTCTTCAAAAACCATCACTCCCTCTTCAAAAACCATCACTCCCTCTTCAAAAACCATCACTCCCTCTTCAAAAACCATCACTCCCTCTTCAAAAACCATCACTCCCTCTTCAAGAACCATCACTCCCTCTTCAAAAACCATCAATCCCTCTTCAAAAACCATCACTCCCTCTTCAAAAACCATCACTCCCTCTTCAAAAACCACAACTCCCTCTTCAAAAACCACCACTCCCTCTTCAAAAACCACCACTCCCTCTTCAAAAACCACCACTCCCTCTTCAAAAACCACCACTCCCTCTTCAAAAACCATCACTCCCTCTTCGAAAACCACAACTCCCTCTTCAAAAACCATCACTCCCTCTTCAAAAAGCATCACTCCCTCTTCAAAAACCACAACTCCCTCTTCAAACACCACAACTCCCTCTTCAAAAACCATCACTCCCTCTTCAAAAACCATCACTCCCTCTTCAAAAACCACAACTCCCTCATCAAAAACCACAACTCCCTCTTCAAAAACCATCACTCCCTCTTCAAAAACCATCACTCCCTCTTCAAAAACCACAACTCCCTCTTCAAAAACCACAACTCCCTCTTCAAAAACCACAACTCCCTCTTCAAAAACCACAACTCCCTCTTCAAAAACCACAACTCCCTCTTCAAAAACCATCACTCCCTCTTCAAAAACCACAACTCCCTCTTCAAAAACCTTCACTCCCTCTTCAAAAACCACAACTCCCTCTTCAAAAACCACAACTCCCTCTTCAAAAACCACAACTCCCTCTTCAAAAACCACAACTCCCTCTTCAAAAACCACAACTCCCTCTTCAAAAACCACAACTCCCTCTTCAAAAACCACAACTCCCTCTTCAAAAACCACAACTCCCTCTTCAAAAACCATCACTCCCTCTTCAAAAACCACAACTCCCTCTTCAAAAACCACAACTCCCTCTTCAAAAACCATCACTCCCTCTTCAAAAACCACAACTCCCTCTTCAAAAACCACAACTCCCTCTTCAAAAACCACAACTCCCTCTTCAAAAACCACAACTCCCTCTTCAAAAACCACAACTCCCTCTTCAAAAACCACAACTCCCTCTTCAAAAACCACAACTCCCTCTTCAAAAACCACAACTTCCTCTTCAAAAACCATCACTCCCTCTTCAAAAACCACAACTCTCTCTTCAAAAACCACAACTCCCTCTTCAAAATCCACAACTCCCTCTTCAAAAACCATCACTCCCTCTTCAAAAACCACAACTCCCTCTTCAAAAACCACAACTCCCTCTTCAAAAACCACAACTCCCTCTTCAAAAACCATCACTCCCTCTTCAAAAACCACAACTCCCTCTTCAAACACCACAACTCCCTCTTCAAAAACCATCACTCCCTCTTCAAAAACCATCACTCCCTCTTCAAAAACCACAACTCCCTCTTCAAAAACCACAACTCCCTCTTCAAAAACCACAACTCCCTCTTCAAAAACCACAACTCCCTCTTCAAAAACCACAACTTCCTCTTCAAAAACCATCACTCCCTCTTCAAAAACCACAACTCCCTCTTCAAAAACCACAACTCCCTCTTCAAAAACCACAACTCCCTCTTCAAAAACCACAACTCCCTCTTCAAAAACCATCACTCCCTCTTCAAAAACCATCACTCCCTCTTCAAAAACCACAACTCCCTCTTTAAAAACCACAACTCCCTCTTCAAAAACCACACCTCCCTCTTCAAAAACCATCACTCCCTCTTCAAAAACCACAACTCCCTCTTCAAAAACCACAACTCCCTCTTCAAAAACCACAACTCCCTCTTCAAAAACCACAACTCCCTCTTCAAAAACCATCACTCCCTCTTCAAAAACCATCACTCCCTCTTCAAAAACCATCAATCCCTCTTCAAAAACCATCACTCCCTCTTCAAAAACCATCACTCCCTCTTCAAAAACCACAACTCCCTCTTCAAAAACCACCACTCCCTCTTCAAAAACCACCACTCCCTCTTCAAAAACCACCACTCCCTCTTCAAAAACCACCACTCCCTCTTCAAAAACCATCACTCCCTCTTCGAAAACCACAACTCCCTCTTCAAAAACCATCACTCCCTCTTCAAAAACCACAACTCCCTCTTCAAAAACCATCACTCCCTCTTCAAAAACCACAACTCCCTCTTCAAAAACCACAACTCCCTCTTCAAAAACCACAACTCCCTCTTCAAAAACCACAACTCCCTCTTCAAAAACCACAACTCCCTCTTCAAAAACCACAACTCCCTCTTCAAAAACCACAACTCCCTCTTCAAAAACCACAACTTCCTCTTCAAAAACCATCACTCCCTCTTCAAAAACCACAACTCCCTCTTCAAAAACCACAACTCCTTCTTCAAAAACCACAACTCCCTCTTCAAAAACCACAACTCCCTCTTCAAAAACCATCACTCCCTCTTCAAAAACCATCACTCCCTCTTCAAAAACCACAACTCCCTCTTTAAAAACCACAACTCCCTCTTCAAAAACCACACCTCCCTCTTCAAAAACCATCACTCCCTCTTCAAAAACCACAACTCCCTCTTCAAACACCACAACTCCCTCTTCAAAAACCATCACTCCCTCTTCAAAAACCATCACTCCCTCTTCAAAAACCACAACTCCCTCTTCAAAAACCACAACTCCCTCTTCAAAAACCATCACTCCCTCTTCAAAAACCATCACTCCCTCTTCAAAAACCACAACTCCCTCTTCAAAAACCACAACTCCCTCTTCAAAAACCATCACTCCCTCTTCAAAAACCACAACTCCCTCTTCAAAAACCATCACTCACTCTTCAAAAACCATCACTCCCTCTTCAAAAACCACAACTCCCTCTTCAAAAACCATCACTCCCTCTTCAAAAACCACAACTCCCTCTTCAAAAACCACAACTCCCTCTTCAAAAACCACAACTCCCTCTTCAAAAACCACAAATCCCTCTTCAAAAACCACAACTCCCTCTTCAAAAACCACAACTCCCTCTTCAAAAACCACAACTCCCTCTTCAAAAACCACAACTCCCTCTTCAAAAACCACAACTCCCTCTTCAAAAACCATCACTCCCTCTTCAAAAACCACAACTCCCTCTTCAAAAACCACAACTCCCTCTTCAAAAACCATCACTCCCTCTTCAAAAACCACAACTCCCTCTTCAAAAACCACAACTCCCTCTTCAAAAACCACAACTCCCTCTTCAAAAACCACAACTCCCTCTTCAAAAACCACAACTCCCTCTTCAAAAACCACAACTCCCTCTTCAAAAACCACAACTCCCTCTTCAAAAACCACAACTTCCTCTTCAAAAACCATCACTCCCTCTTCAAAAACCACAACTCCCTCTTCAAAAACCACAACTCCCTCTTCAAAAACCACAACTCCCTCTTCAAAAACCATCACTCCCTCTTCAAAAACCACAACTCCCTCTTCAAAAACCACAACTCCCTCTTCAAAAACCACAACTCCCTCTTCAAAAACCATCACTCCCTCTTCAAAAACCACAACTCCCTCTTCAAAAACCACAACTCCCTCTTCAAAAACCATCACTCCCTCTTCAAAAACCACAGCTCCCTCTTCAAAAACCACAACTCCCTCTTCAAAAAGCACAACTCCCTCTTCAAAAACCACAACTCCCTCTTCAAAAACCACAACTCCCTCTTCAAAAACCACAACTCCCTCTTCAAAAACCACAACTCCCTCTTCAAAAACCACAACTTCCTCTTCAAAAACCATCACTCCCTCTTCAAAAACCACAACTCCCTCTTCAAAAACCACAACTCCTTCTTCAAAAACCACAACTCCCTCTTCAAAAACCACAACTCCCTCTTCAAAAACCATCACTCCCTCTTCAAAAACCATCACTCCCTCTTCAAAAACCACAACTCCTTCTTTAAAAACCACAACTCCCTCTTCAAAAACCACACCTCCCTCTTCAAAAACCATCACTCCCTCTTCAAAAACCACAACTCCCTCTTCAAAAACCACAACTCCCTCTTCAAAAACCACAACTCCCTCTTCAAAAACCACAACTCCCTCTTCAAAAACCACAACTCTCTTCAAAAACCACAACTCCCTCTTTAAACACCACCACTCCCTCTTCAAAAACCACAACTCCCTCTTCAAAAACCACACCTCCCTCTTCAAAAACCATCACTCCCTCTTCAAAAACCACAACTCTCTCTTCAAAAACCACAACTCCCTCTTCAAAAACCACAACTCCCTCTTCAAAAACCACAACTCCCTCTTCAAAAACCACAACTCTCTCTTCAAAAACCACAACTCCCTCTTCAAAAACCACAACTCCCTCTTCAAAAACCATCACTCCCTCTTCAAAAACCACAACTCTCTCTTCAAAAACCATAACTCTCTCTTCAAAAACCACAACTCCCTCTTCAAAAACCACAACTCTCTCTTCAAAAACCACAACTCCCTCTTCAAAAACCACAACTCCCTCTTCAAAAACCACAACTCTCTCTTCAAAAACCACAACTCCCTCTTCAAAAACCACAACTCCCTCTTCAAAAACCACAACTCCCTCTTCAAAAACCATCACTCCCTCTTCAAAAACCACAACTCCCTCTTCAAAAACCACAACTCTCTCTTCAAAAACCATAACTCTCTCTTCAAAAACCACAACTCCCTCTTCAAAAACCACAACTCTCTCTTCAAAAACCACAACTCCCTCTTCAAAAACCACAACTCCCTCTTCAAAAACCACAACTCTCTCTTCAAAAACCACAACTCCCTTTTCAAAAACCACAACTCCCTCTTCAAAAACCACAACTCCCTCTTCAAAAACCACAACTCCCTCTTCAAAAACCACAACTCCCTCTTCAAAAACCACAACTCTCTCTTCAAAAACCACAACTCCCTCTTCAAAAACCACAACTCCCTCTTCAAAAACCACAACTCTCTCTTCAAAAACCACAACTCCCTCTTCAAAAACCACAACTCCCTCTTCAAAAACCACAACTCCCTCTTCAAAAACCACAACTCCCTCTTCAAAAACCACAACTCCCTCTTCAAAAAACCATCACACGATATACAGCTTATTATTATCATTATAATTATTTTTATCATTATTATTATTTTCATTATTATTACTATTATTATTATATTAAAGACGGTGCGGTAAACCCGTGCGGGCAGCACTGAGATGCCGGAGGTGGAACGCGGACACTGACTCCCTCTGTTCATCCTCTTTAAACAAGAGTGCCGCCAGCAGAGCCACCAGGGTGCCACCAGCAGGGCAACCAGGGTGCCACCGACCACCCTGGCACTATTACGCTGCACGGTACACTGTGGGTGTGCCCCGCGGGAGTACGAAGCTGCATACTAAGGTACGCAGGGGCGCGGCAGGCAGCAGGTGCAGGGTACAGCTGTGGTACGCTGCGTATAGTGTTTGTGAGTGTTTGTTCTGTTGGAATGACAGGCATATGACCGGTTAATGTGTAAACACACACACACACACGCACACACACACACACACACACACACACACACACACACACACACACACACACACACACACACACACACACACACACACACACACACACACACAGCCTAGCAAGTGAGGTAGTGGAGGCAGAAACCATACATAGCTTTAAGGTGAGGTATGATAGAGCTCATGGAGCAGGGAGAAAGAGGATCTAGTAGCACTCGGTGAGGAGGCGGGGCCAGGAGCTGTGACACGACCCCTGCAACAACAACTAGGTGAGTACGCACACACACACACACACACACACACACACACACACAGCCTAGCAAGTGAGGTAGTGGAGGCAGAAACCATACATAGCTTTAAGGTGAGGTATGATAGAGCTCATGGAGCAGGGAGAAAGAGGATCTAGTAGCACTCGGTGAGGAGGCGGGGCCAGGAGCTGTGACACGACCCCTGCAACAACAACTAGGTGAGTACACACACACACACACACACACACACAACTCAGTGTTACAGGGTCTCGGGGTAAGCATTGTACCAAACACTTTACACTACCATACATCTACCGGTTAACTGCCACCGTAAACGCTAACCTGCCCTTATATACGGCATGTCAGGCAATTCTTCGAGTATGCAGAGCCAACATGGAGCCCTCATCTCATGAAGTATAAAAACGTAGGAAAGGAGCACTGTTACAGGCCTACTGGCTCATGCTAGGCAGGTCTAATTTACACCCACTTAAGGAAAGAGCACTGCTGTATGCCTACTGGTCCATGCTAGGCAGGTCTAACTTGCACCCACTTAAGGAAAGAGCACTGCTGTATGCCTACTGGTCCATGCTAGGCAGGTCTAACTTGCACCCACTTAAGGAAAGAGCACTGCTGTATGCCTACTGGTCCATGCTAGGCAGGTCTAACTTACACCCACTTAAGGAAAGAGCACTGCTGTATGCCTACTGGCCCATGCTAGGCAAGTCTAACTTACACCCACTTAAGAAGGAAAGAGTACTGCTGTATGCCTACTGGCCCACGCTAGGCAGGTCCAGCTCACACCCACCCACAGTGGAAAAGAAGTGCAAATGTTTGAGAGGTAGGAGCTGTGAGGAGAACATAAGAACGTAAAGAAGGAACACTGCAGCAGGCCTACTGGCCCATGCTAGGCAGGTCCAAGTCTCTTACTGGCTTTAGCCAGTGCCCTAACCTAGTTAGGTCAGGTCACAGTTACTTAAGAAAGGAGCACGGCATCTGACCTAGTTGCCTAGGGGAGGCTAGAGGAGCTAAACCCGACAACACTAGAGAAGGATCAGGGGTGACACGATTACGACGTACAAAATACCGAGAGGACTTGACAAAGTGGACAGGGCGAGGGTTTTTGAGAAGTGGGTTGAATTAAAAAACCCACAGATGAGTCATAGGGCTGTCAGGAAATGCTTCTTCAGCCTTAGAGTAGCCAGGATGTGGAATGACGTAGCCAGTGCAACGGTAGAGGCGGATCCATACGCAACTTCAAGAAGAGGTATGACAAGCCTCACCCAGGCAGGAATGATGGTTCAGAGACCCGACATGTTGATAAATCAGACACATGTACAACACTTGGGTATCTGTATTGAGGAGACGTTTCGCCACACAGTGACTTCGTCAGTCCTATATAAAGTATGATGAGCATCAGAAGTTTGGGGTAATCAGTCCCTCAACCTGGAGTCGATGTAATCAATCCATCAATCTTGAAAAGATACCCAAGTGTTGTATATGTGTCTGATTTATCAACTTGAGAAGATTGATGGACTGATGACATCGACTCCGGGTTGAGGGACTGATTGCCTGAAACACCTGATCTTTACCATTCTTCTATGTCTAGGACTGATGAAACCACTGTGTGGTGAAACTAATGAGATATGATTGCGACATTAAAGATATTCAAGACGATTTTCCAGAGGAGATAGGGACAGATTTCCTTTAAATGAGAGACATAGAGATGAGAGAGGCCACAGATGACAAATCATCGACACAAATGTACCACAGAGATGTTAGGAAATACTTTTTCAGCCTCAGAATGGTAAATGAGTGGAATGAGCAACTTAGTACATAGCTTCAAGAGTAGGTATGACAGGACCCACGAGTCCAGGAACCAGTAAGTCCGGCGATTGTGGTGTAAGAGGCGGGGCCAGGAGCTGAGACTTCACCCTCGCATACACAAATCGGTAGGTACACTCCCCCCCCCCCACACACAGAGGGAGAGGAGGCAGAATTATACATGAAGTTACAGGGCTGTACAGTCGTTTATGAAGCGCTAAACCCACTAGGTTCTTCGACACAGGTGGTGGAACCTCGGTACTCTGTGGAGGGGTAAGCCAGCGGAAGGCCTCGGGCAGACGACCAAAAGCTCCAGTGGTGGGTCATCATACGACTGAGACCCGCGTCAGGACACAGAACAAGTGTTTTCTGACGCGGGTCTTAGTCATATGATGACCCACAGCTGGAGCTTTTGGTCATCTGACCGAGGCCTTCCGCTGGCTTACCAGTGATTTCCAGTGGTTACAGCCATTAGAAACTGACCCAATAACGATCCTTTATTCTTTATGTACAACTCGTACAGCAAGCCAGAGTGGTCAGAGCAGCAGTAATTGAGACCCTGGGACACAGGTGCCTGTGTAGGGAGTACTGAGTAGGTCAGTAGGTACATTGTACTAGTGGGTCAGTAGGTACATTGTACTAGTGGATCAGTAGGTACATCGTACTAGTGGGTCAGCAGGTACATTGTACTAGTGGGTCAGTAGGTACATTGTACTAGTGGATCAGTAGGTACATCGTACTAGTGGGTCAGCAGGTACATTGTACTAGTGGGTCAGTAGGTACATTGTACTAGTGGATCAGTAGGTACATCGTACTAGTGGGTCAGCAGGTACATTGTACTAGTGGATCAGTAGGTACATCGTACTAGTGGGTCAGCAGGTACATTGTACTAGTGGGTCAGTAGGTACATTGTACTAGTGGATCAGTAGGTACATTGTACTAGTGGGTCAGTAGGTACATTGTACTAGTGGGTCAGTAGGTACATTGTACTAGTGGATCAGTAGGTACATTGTACTAGTGGGTCAGTAGGTACATTGTACTAGTGGGTCAGCAGGTACATTGTACTAGTGGATCAGTAGGTACATTGTACTAGTGGGTCAGTAGGTACATTGTACTAGTGGGTCAGTAGGTACATTGTACTAGTGGGTCAGTAGGTGCATTGTACTAGTGGGTCAGTAGGTACATTGTACTAGTGGGTCAGTAGCTACAGTGCACTAGTAGGTCAGTAGCTACAGTGTACTAGTAGGTCAGTAGCTACAGTGTACTAGTAGGTCAGTAGCTACAGTGTACTAGTGGGTCAGTAGCTACAGTGTACTAGTAGGTCAGTAGCTACAGTGTACTAGTAGGTCAGTAGCTACAGTGTACTAGTGGGTCAGTAGCTACAGTGTACTAGTAGGTCAGTAGCTACAGTGTACTAGTAGGTCAGTAGCTACAGTGTACTAGTAGGTCAGTAGCTACAGTGTACTAGTAGGTCAGTAGCTACAGTGTACTAGTAGGTCAGTAGCTACAGTGTACTAGTAGGTCAGTAGCTACAGTGTACTAGTGGGTCAGTAGCTACAGTGTACTAGTAGGTCAGTAGCTACAGTGTACTAGTGGGTCAGTAGCTACAGTGTACTAGTAGGTCAGTAGCTACAGTGTACTAGTAGGTCAGTAGCTACAGTGTACTAGTAGGTCAGTAGCTACAGTGTACTAGTAGGTCAGTAGCTACAGTGTACTAGTGGGTCAGTAGCTACAGTGTACTAGTAGGTCAGTAGCTACAGTGTACTAGTGGGTCAGTAGCTACAGTGTACTAGTAGGTCAGTAGCTACAGTGTACTAGTAGGTCAGTAGCTACAGTGTACTAGTAAGTCATTAGCTACAGTGTACTAGTAGGTCAGTAGCTACAGTGTACTAGTAGGTCAGTAGCTACAGTGTACTAGTAGGTCAGTAGCTACAGTGTACTAGTAGGTCAGTAGCTACAGTGTACTAGTAGGTCAGTAGCTACAGTGTACTAGTAAGTCATTAGCTACATTATTTTAGGTCAGCTACAGTGTACTAGTAGGTCAGTAGCTACAGTGTACTAGTAGGTCAGTAGCTACAGTGTACTAGTAAGTCATTAGCTACAGTGTACTAGGTCAGTAGCTACAGTGTACTAGTAAGTCATTAGCTACAGTGTACTAGGTCAGTAGCTACAGTGTACTAGTAAGTCATTAGCTACAGTGTACTAGGTCAGTAGCTGCAGTGTACTAGTAGATCAGTAGCTACATTGTACTAGTAGGTCAATAGCTACAGTGTACTAGGTCAGTAGGTAGTGTATTAGTAGGTCAGTAGCTACAGTGTACTGGTAGGTCAGTAGGTACAGTGTACTAGGTCAATAGCTACAGTGTACTAGCTCAGGTACAGTGTACTAGTAGGTCAGTAGGTACAGTGTACTAGCAGGTCAGTAGCTACAGTGTACAAGGTCAGTAGCTACAGTGTGTTAGGTCAATAGGTACAGTGTACTAGCAGGTCAGTAGCTACAGTGTACTAGCAGGTCAGTAGCTACAGTGTACTAGCAGGTCAGTAGCTACAGTGTACTAACAGGTCAGTAGCTACAGTGTACTAGTGGGTCAGTAGCTACAGTGTACTAACAGGTCAGTAGCTACAGTGTACTAGGTCAGTAGCTACAGTGTACTAGCAGGTCAGTAGCTACAGTGTACTAAGAGGTCAGTAGCTACAGTGTACTAACAGGTCAGTAGCTACAGTGTACTAACAGGTCAGTAGCTACAGTGTACTAGGTCAGTAGCTACAGTGTACTAGCAGGTCAGTAGCTACAGTGTACTAAGAGGTCAGTAGCTACAGTGTACTAACAGGTCAGTAGCTACAGTGTACTAACAGGTCAGTAGCTACAGTGTACTAGGTCAGTAGCTACAGTGTACTAGCAGGTCAGTAGCTACAGTGTACTAGCAGGTCAGTAGGTACAGTGTACTAGGTCAGTAGGTACAGTGTACTAGGTCAGTAGGTACAGTGTACTAGGTCAGTAGGTACAGTGTACTAGCATGACGGTCACTGGGCTGGATAATAATGTTTAGTGTACCCAGAGTCCACACGCACACACGCACCTATCATACCATTCCAAAACCCAGTCCACCGTCACACCATTGACGATTTAACAAGACGAATGGTAAACAGAGGCTATTTAACTGCCTATACACCCCAGTTAAATGCTTTTGAAATGAGTAAAAAATTGTAGATCTCAGAAACATTTTTTTTTGGTGGAGCACACGCCCACCCCCGCACTGAGAGGAGCCGGTGCATCAGTTTTTTCTATTTTTTTCTGTCTTCCAGGGGAAGACAGTCGTTTTGGCCGGCGGGGATGTGTAGAGGAGGGACTGGTGCGCCCCCGTGGGCGTGCTGGTGAAGGGTGGGCGCCGTGGTGGTGGCGTCAGAGTACGAAGAGTGCGGGAGAAAGCGTGTGGTACTCACCGTTGTGTGTGGCTGGAGAGGACGTCTCCGAGTGACACAAGAGTTCCCACACAACTCCAGGTCGAGTCCTCATCCCTGCCAGAGTCACGACGTCGGCTACAGATGCTAGACAATTTAACCCCCTTCCAGCGCCCCTTCTTCCCTTATTTAACCTCCTGTAGAACCCCAGCCTCATTTTTGACTTCTTCATCCCCTACTCGCATCACTAATGGATGATTCCATCAATTCAAAATTCGAGATAAATTTGAAGAGATTGGGATGAAAAGACAAATCGATATGGGGCGCGCGCTCCCCTCTAGCGGCCAAGTCTGCAATCCTGGAAATCAATGGCAACACTTGACGGTTCGGCGGGCAAGTCAGCGAGTCACAAATTACTTGGAGCTCCTAGCTGTAGGCAAATTTAAATTTTAATAAGACATCTGAGGGTCTTCTGAGACGAATGAACATCTGGCAGGCGGAGATGAAACGCCAGCCTCACCTGAGATGCCCGGGCAGGTGTGAGCATCTTCACGCGTTCGTAATGGTGTCTGTAATGTTCTCCTGTTCGTGTTTTCCAGCACCCACCACAGCCACCCTCCATAGCCACCCACCACAACCACCCACCATAGCCACCCACCACAACCACCCACCATAGCCACCCACCACAGCCACCCGCCACAGCCATTCACCACAACTACCTAACACAGCCAGCCACCACAGTCATCTACCACAGCCACCCAGCACAGACAGCCACCAAGATCACCCACCACAACCAAACACTACACACACCACAACCATCCGCCACTTGGCGAGTGTCTGAACAAGAATTAAAGACAGCCAATTGAAAATCCCCTGCATGAGGAGCTCTCACTGAAAGAAGGCTAGCTCTGTCCTTTTCTATCACGTTCTCAAACAGTACTAAGGGATGCGAGATAGGGATGAGCCAAGGGTATGTAATGAAATACTTTTTCCAATCTCAGGATGGTGAATAACTGGAATGAGTTAGATGAGGAAGTGGTAGAGACAAACTTATGCGCAGTTTCAAAACAAGGTATGATAGAATCCGCGAGGCTAAGAAGCTAATAATGCCGAGGAGTGTAGTTTAAGATACGGAGCCAGAAGCTGAGACTCGATCCTCGCAAACACAGCTGGATGTGTACACACACACACACAAGACTTTAAACTGCAGAGGTGAGGTTGATGAGGAACTTAAGCGTCAAAAGAAGCCTTGAAAGAGAATGCAAAACAGTGAGAAACATTATTATAAACATTGAGAAAGATGATAATTATAAACAGAAATAGAGGAATGATAACGTCAGGTCTCAAGGAAGTATTAGGAAGGTAGTAGATGTACTAAGTTAATGTTAATATATTGTCGGCCATGAGAAAATTTCCAGCATACGTGATGGCAGTAAAGTTGCACGAGTATAAAGCTTTTGTGTTCACACAAAAAATGTTCGTCACTGGAGGCATAATCAGGAATGTATCATAGATAAAAAAATGATCTCGTTTGAATACATCGAGGTTGTAGTGATTTATTTTACAGTCTGGTTGGTTACACTTTTGGGAAAACATTATATTACATATTTGAACAAAAACACATTATTTAACACAGCATCAGAATATATCCGGAGCAGAACTTTAGCACGGGAGTAAAACACTGTGAATGTTGCAGTATGGAGGAGGCTGGAGACAGTGGAGATATCATGTCTAGGGAGTAAAACACTGTCTGTGGATGTTGCAGTATGGAGGAGGCTGGAGACAGTGGAGATATCATGTCTAGGGAGTAAAACACTGTCTGTGGATGTTGCAGTATGGAGGAGGCTGGAGACAGTGGAGATATCATGTCTAGGGAGTAAAACACTGTCTGTGGATGTTGCAGTATGGATGAGGCTGGAGGCAGTGGAGATATCATGTCTAGAGAGTAAAACACTGTGAATGTTGCAGTATGGAGGAGGCTGGAGACAGTGGAGATATCATGTCTAGGGAGTAAAACACTGTCTGTGGATGTTGCAGTATGGAGGAGGCTGGAGACAGTGGAGATATCGTGTCTAGGGAGTAAAACACTGTCTGTGGATGTTGCAGTATGGAGGAGGCTGGAGACAGTGGAGATATCGTGTCTAAGATCAACATGTGGTGTGAATATTATGCAAGATATTAGAAGTGAAGATATTTTAAGATGGCCTGGTGGTATTATAAGAATAATTAAGGAAGTAGACGAAGGATTGCTGAGATTGTCTGGGCGTTTAAAAAGGATGACAGAAGATTTGTTGACCAATAGAGTGTATAAATCTCGGCCGGATGAAAGGAGGTATGAAGAACCTCCCAAGAATGATTGGAAGAATGATGTGAAGGAATCTTGAGTGGCAGTTCCTTCAGCGTCCAACAGGCGCTTACAAACCTCTGAGATGGGAGTTGGTGGAGGTAAGTGGTGAAGAATTTGAGTATATAATAATAATGCTAATAATAATCATTATTATTATTATTATTATTATTTCCATAAGTACACGATACAACTTATACAGACCATAGCTGACATCAATGGCACTATATAGAAAGCCACTTGTTATGCAGAGCATTGTATAATAGTAATAATAATAATAATAATTATACATTGTCAGCTTATAAGAAAATTTACAGAATATGTGATAGAAATTTATAAAAAGTGTTATTGGAGGCATAATAAGGACAGTATCATAGATAAAAAATGGCAACTTAGGTTAATTTTGCCCCCTAGGATGCAACCCACACCAATCGGCTAATACCCAGGTACCTACTTACTGCTAGGTAAACAGGGACAACAGGTGTCTTAAGGAACATGGGAGTACATGGGATGTATAGATACAAGAAGACTAGGAATCCACACTGAGGCTATCTGCTGAGATCTACTTCTGTATACCTTTATTGACTACGTAGATTAAGGACTCTCGTAAGACAGCAAAAGGCTGTTGGAGTGTGGACATAGTTTATATCGTCACAGACTTTAAGGGAACCCCGTTATCCTTACCTTAGTTTCAGTACCAGCATACTGAAGATGGTGTATGGGTGTCTCAGTGAACCCTGCTATCCTTACCTTAGCTTCAGTACCAGCATACTGAAGATGGTGTATGGGTGTTTCAGTGAACCCTGTTATCCTTACCTTAGTTTCAGTACCAGCACACTGAAGACGGTGTATGGGTGTTTCAGTGAACCCTGTTATCCTTACCTTAGTTTCAGTACCAGCATACTGAAGACGGTGTATGGGTGTTTCAGTGAACCCTGTTATCCTTACCTTAGTTTCAGTACCAGCACACTGAAGACGGTGTATGGGTGTTTCAGTGAACCCTGTTATCCTTCCCTTAGTTTCAGTACCAGCATACTGAAGACGGTGTATGGGTGTCTCAGTGAACCCCGTTATACTTACCTTAGTTTCAGTACCAGCACACTGAATTTAGTGAATCTCTGGGTAAAAAAAAAAAGGTCGGTGGACCTCTGTAAAGTTCGGTATGGCGCGAGTGATGATAAGTGTGCCTTCTTCTATGCGTTTTCTCCCCTCCATCACGTCATTATTATCTCTTATGGGGACGCCAGTATTCAGTCCTGTCATTACAGACTTGACAGCTTCGTGATCCGTGCTAAGCCAGTCAGTAAGGCAG
This sequence comes from Cherax quadricarinatus, assembly GCF_038502225.1. NCBI lineage: Eukaryota > Metazoa > Arthropoda > Malacostraca > Decapoda > Parastacidae > Cherax > Cherax quadricarinatus. Next base: position 11,804,592 of record NC_091375.1, read on the forward strand.
CCCATCTTAAGACTCCATGCAATCTGCATAATCAACGCTTGTGTCTTGTATGACTGACTCAGTATGACCCGTTTTTCCTTGTTTATGTGTGTGTGTGTGTGTGTGTGTGTGTGTGTGTGTGTGTGTGTGTGTGTGTGTGTGTGTGTGTGTGTGTGTGTGTGGGTGTGTGTTCACTCACCTATATATAATCACTTATATGTGGTTGCAGGGGCCGATTCACAGCTCCTGGCCCTGCTTCTTCGCTAGTCGCTATTAGGTCCACTCTCTCCCTGCTCCAAGAGCCATATCGTACCTCTTCTTAAAGCAATGTATAGATCCCACGTCTACAACTATGAGTGTGTGTGTGTGTGTGTGTGTGTGTGTGTGTGTGTGTGTTGCATAATTAACCACCCATTTTCAATGAAATTTAATTAAAGTTCCAAACATGACGTGGGAAAAAAGTTAATAACCCAGCCACTCTCCCTTAAAAAAATCTTCCTAACGCGTGGAAAATAAATCCGAGAGAATAACTCTTAAGTAGTGTTGGTACTGAAGACTTGAGAGGTTTTAATTCCATGTATATCAAACAAAAGAATCCTCATACTGATGTATGATAAGTTCAAAGCTTTCATCCTGGTATGTTGGTTACGTGCTAGGATTTCTCTCCCAGCATGATGAGGCAGTAAGATTCTTGTCTCTCATTAAACTGAAGAGGCAGTAAGATTCTTGTCTCCCAGTAAGCTGAAGAGGCAGTAAGAGTCTTGTCTCCCAGTAAGCTGAAGAGGCAGTAAGTCTTGTCTCCCAGTAAGCTGAAGAGGCAGTAAGTCTTGTCTCCCAGTAAGCTGAAGAGGCAGTAAGATTCTTGTCTCCCAGTAAGCTGAAGAGGCAGTAAGATTCTTGTCTCCCAGTAAGCTGAAGAGGCAGTAAGATTCTTGTCTCCCAGTAAGCTGAAGAGGCAGTAAGAGTCTTGTCTCCCGGTATGCTGAAGAGGCAGTAAGAGTCTTGTCTCCCAGTAAGCTGAAGAGGCAGTAAGAGTCTTGTCTCCCAGTAAGCTGAAGAGGCAGTAAGAGTCTTGTCTCCCAGTATACCGAAGGGGCAGTAAGATACTTGTCTACCAGTAAACTGAAGAGGCAGTAAGATTCTTGTCTCTCATTAAACTGAAGAGGCAGTAAGATTCTTGTCTCCCAGTAAGCTTAAGAGGCAGTAGTCTTGTCTCCCAGTATACCGAAGGGGCAGTAAGATACTTGTCTACCAGTAAACTAAAGAGGCAGTAAGAGTCTTGTCTCCCAGTAAGCTGAAGAGGCAGTAAGATTCTTGTCTCCCAGTAAGCTTAAGAGGCAGTAGTCTTGTCTCCCAGTATACCGAAGAGGCAGTAAGATACTTGTCTACCAGTAAACTGAAGAGGCAGTAAGAGTCTTATCTCCCTGTATACCGAAGAGGCAGTAAGATACTTGTCTACCAGTAAACTGAAGAGGCAGTAAGAGTCCTGTCTCCCAGTATACCGAAGAGGCAGTAAGATACTTGTCTACCAGTAAACTGAAGAGGCAGTAAGAGTCTTATCTCCCTGTATACCGAAGAGGCAGTAAGACTCTTCTCTTCCAGTAAGCTGACGAGACAGTTGAATTCTTCTTCCCAGTAAACTGAAGCTAAAGAGACAGCTGGATTATTCTTCCCACTAAGCTGAAGCAGCAGTAAGATTCCTCCTTCGGTATGCTGAGAAAGCAGTTGAATTCCTCGCCCCAGTATGCTGGCACAAGATTCCTAAACCTCCTGTATGCTTAGGACTCCGTAGGATTTCCCCTCCCGTACGCTGAGGACACGGTAGGATTGCCCAAAGGCTAAGGAATCAGTAGGATTCCTCTTCCCCCTCCCGCAAGCTGAGGACACGGTAGGATTGCTCAAAGGCTAAGGACTCAGTAGGATTTCTCTTCCCCCTCTCGCAAGCTGAGGACACGGTAGGATTGCTCAAAGGCTAAGGACTCAGTAGGATTCCCCTTCCCTCTCCCGCAAGCTGAGGACACGGTAGGATTGCTCAAAAGCTAAGGACTCGGTAGGATTCCCCTTCCCTCTCCCGCAAGCTGAGGACACGGTAAGATTGCTCAAAGGCTAAGGACTCGGTAGGATTCCCCTTCCCTCTCCCGCAAGCTGAGGACACGGTAGGATTGCTCAAAGGCTAAGGACTCGGTAGGATTCCTCTTCTCCCTCCCACAAGCTGAGGACACGGTAGGATTGCTCAAAGGCTAAGGACTCGGTAGGATTCCCCTTCCCTCTCCCGCAAGCTGAGGACACGGTAGGATTGCTCAAAGGCTAAGGACTCGGTAGGATTCCCCTTCCCTCTCCCGCAAGCTGAGGACACGGTAGGATTGCTAATAGGCTAAGGACGCAGTAGGATTCCTCTCCTCGTGTATGCCAAGGACACGAAAATGTTATTCAATATTTCCGCCAGAAATTCTTGTAGTTGTTGCGCGCCAAATTCTCCCCCGAGTGAGAGGAATTTTGGCGCGCAACTGCTGCTCTTGTGAGCCCTAACTTATTTATTTATTTATTTATTTTTGGCTCTGTTCTTAGGTTTATAATTGTATTAGTAGTGCATGATACTGGATACAGTGCTTCATTTGAGTTTTTGTTTTTGTTTTAATTTGCAATAATATCAATTTTTTGGTAGTGACATTTATTTTTTGCTAGCATTCTTTTTCTTGATTACAAACATTTATGTAAATATTTTTAAACTCTTATTGCGATATGGATAGTTTTTTATTTGTTATCATTCTATTTACATTTGTGATTTTCTGATATATATATAAATACTTGATAACTTTATAAAAAAAAAAGAGAATTTAAGTCTCGTTTCAAATCCGGTATTTCACTACCTCCACTGAAATTTATAGATAATGCAATCATATGCAGTAATAATTTTTATAAAATGGGTACCTATAAATTTTGGGAGGACACGAGTCCAGTACAGTGACCGAACAATCAATAGTAGCCCAGACATTGTGGGAGAAGGAAGGGGGGGGGGAGGTGTGGCCCACCCCTCTCTCTCTCTCTCTCTCTCTCTCTCTCTCTCTCTCTCTCTCTCTCTCTCTCTCTCTCTCTCTCTCTCTCTCTCTCTCTCTCTCTCTCTCTCTCGCTGTCGTCAAAATAATTTGTAAGTTGGAGTTGATTTAATTTTTTGACTGTTGCGGGTGTACTCATCCATTTGTACTGACCTATTTATACTCACCTATTTGTGGTTGCAGGGTAGAGTCATAGCTCCTGGCCCTGCCTCTTCATTGATTGCTACTAGGTCCTCTTTCTCTCCCTGCTCCATGAGCTTTATCATACCTCATCTTAAAGCTATGTATGGTTCCTGCCTCCACTACATCACTTGCCAGACTATTCCACTTCCTGACAACTCTATGACTGAAGCAATACTTCCTAACACCCCTATGACTCATCTGTGTCTTCAACTTCCAATTGTGACCTCTTGTTGCTGTGTCCCATCTCTGGAACATCCTGTCTCTGTCCACCTTGTCAATTCCTCGCAGTATTTTGTATGTCGTTATCATGTCTCCCCTAACCCTCTTGTCCTCCAGTGTCGTCAGGCCGATTTCCCTTAATCTTTCATCGTAGAACACTCCGCTTAACTCTGGGACTAGTCTTGTTGCAAACTTTTGCACTTTCTCTAATTTCTTGACGTGCTTGACTAGGTGTGGATTCCAAACTGGTGTTGTGTGTGTGTGTGTGTGTACTCACCTATTTCTCACCTATTTGTGGTTGCAGGGGTCGAGTCCTAGCTCCTGGCCCCGCCTCTTCACCGGTTGCTACTAGGCCCTCTCTCTCCCCGCTCCATGAGCTTTATCAAACCTCGTCTTAAAACTGTGTATGGTTCCTGCCTCCACTACGTCATTTTCTAGGCTATTCCACTGCCTTACAACTCTATGACTGAAGAAATACTTCCTACTATCTCTCTGACTCATTTGTGTGTGTGTGTGTGTGTGTCTGTGTGTGTGTCTGTGTGTTCTTCAGCATTGGTAATTAAGCCTATGTTGACGCAGAATGCTGATGGACAGTGTCCTTATACATGTGATCGGCTTGACTGTGCTAGGTTGTTGTTGATGTCCCTCCCTGTGTGTTGGTCGTTGTTGATGTCCCTCCCTGTGTGTTGGTCGTTGTTGATGTCCCTCCCTGTGTGTTGGTTGTTGTTGATGTCCCTCCCTGTGTGTTGGTTGTTGTTGATGTCCCTCCCTGTGTGTTGGTTGTTGTTGATGTCCCTCCCTGTGTGTTGGTCGTTGTTGATGTCCCTCCCTGTGTGTTGGTTGTTGTTGATGTCCCTCCCTGTGTGTTGGTCGTTGTTGATGTCCCTCCCTGTGTGCTGGTCGTTGTTGATGTCCTGCACCTGTGTCCAGCAGACCACGGGAGAGTATGAGCAGTATTCACTTCAGTAGAAAGCCTCAGTGTCTGGGGAATGAGAATGGTGGGGAAAAATCAGGTCTGGCTCAATCAGGGGAAGAGTTAATCTCATTCCTTGCTTCCCAGTAGGCCTTCTGCAGTGTTCCTCCATTCTTATGTTCTCATGTTTAAGGAGTAGAAATAAGGTAGAAGTTCCCATTACTTCTACAACTACTGTACACTGGGTGAAAATCACCCAGTACACGTATATTCCATAAACAGATCGAGTGTCCCAAAGCATCTGTAATCTTTGAAGAGACACTGAAGACGTCTTACTTACAGTGTCTTACTGCCAGTGTCTTACTGCCAGTGTCTTAGTGCCAGTGTCTTACTGCCAGTGTCTTACTGCCAGTGTCTTACTGCCAGTGTCTTAGTGCCAGTGTCTTAGTGCCAGTGTCTTACTGCCAGTGTCTTACTGCCAGTGTCTTACTGCCAGTGTCTTACTTCCAGTGTCTTACTGCCAGTGTCTTACTTCCAGTGTCTTACTTCCAGTATCTTACTTCCAGTGTCTTACTGCCAGTGTCTTACTGCCAGTGTCTTACTGCCGGTGTCTTACTGCCAATGTCTTACTGCCAGTGTCTTACTGCCAGTGTCTTACTGCCAGTGTCTTACTGCCAGTGTCTTACTTCCAGTGTCTTACTGCCAGTGTCTTACTTCCAGTGTCTTACTTCCAGTGTCTTACTTCCAGTGTCTTACTTCCAGTGTCTTACTTCCAGTGGAGTTAGGACAGGGGTAGCTAAAAAAAAAAAACTCGTGGCATGAGAACTAGTAAAAAAGAAGCGTTTTACAATATCATGTAAACAGATTTGTAAACCATATATCGTAAGGGTTGAAAAACATCTGGTAGGATACCAACTCATTATCGCTGTCCCACGAAGAGTCCCATACGAATCCATGTAAGTTCTGAACACATTTTTGCTTGGTCAGCGATTACGTCTCTCTCCAGCTGGTACTGAATATATATATGCCTTTTTCTTGACGAGACACGTCTCTTGTTGATTTGTCCCGCGGTAGCTGTGAATACTGATGAGGCATCGCTGGCACTGACTGCCTGTGTTCCATCCTGATAGTGCCTGGTACTGTCTTGGTGCCTGAGAGAGTTGTCAGTAGCAGGAGAGCCATCATGGTGCCTGAGATGGTGATGTCAGTAGCAGGAGAGCCATCATGGTGCTTGGGAGAGGGATGTCAGTAGCAGGAGAGCCATCACAGTGTCTGGAAGGGTGATGTCGGTAGCAGGAGAACCATCATGGTGCTTCAGAGTGATGTCAGTATCAGGAGAACTATCATGGTACTTGGGAGGGTGATGTCAGTAGCTGGAGAACCATCACAGTGTCTGGAAGGGTGCTGTCAATAGCAGGAGAACCATCAGGTGCTTGGGAGAGTGATGTCAGTAGCAGGAGAACTATCATGGTACTTGGGAGGCTGATGTCAGTAGCTGGAGAACCATCACAGTCTTGACTTAAGAAATCGTAATGGAAGGGTGCTGTCAATAGCAGGAGAACCATCAGGTGCTTGGGAGAGTGATGTCAGTAGCAGGAGAACCATCATGGTGCCTGGGAGAGTGATGTCCTGCCACCGCACATCACCTTCACTACTGAGTCAGCAGTGGAAGTCTTTGTTGGGCCTGATTACATTCCTGCTGAGCTTGGCTCGTTGACACCAGGTGCTGAGTGGTCTCAAGACCACTCAGTAATCTCAAGAGCTCAGTAATCTCAAGAGCTCAGTGATCTCAGGGGTTCAGTGATCTCAAGAGCTCAGTGATCTCAGGAATCAGGTTATCATTTTTATTGAAGCAATCGGAATATTAATTTCCACTGGGAGGCCTGGTCAAAGACCGGGCAGCGGGGGCGTTGACCCCTGTAACACCCTCCAGGTAAACTCCAAGTACGTAAACTGTATTTGTGTATACCTAAATAAACTTACACACCCTCCAGATAGGCAGGCAACAAGTAAACACTTCTGATTGGCTTCACATCTTCAGATCTGATTGCGAACTGCATTATCAGATTATGCTGCACTTAAGATGCAGTGGGCTGGGCTTATAGTATACAGGGATGCATTTTCTCGGATCATGCAGAGACTGTTACACTTTTGGCAATTTTATAGTGTTGAGCCATATTTCCTGGACCTTTCGAGTGTGTCGAGCTAAAGTTATTACAGACCATAGCTCATCAGTGACATACTATATAAAAAGCCCCTGGGCAGGGACGGATCTGCTGTAAACTTAAGCTTGAGGGGCCCCTAATCCCTGAGGGTTCAGAAGCCACTGTAGTCCAGATTGTTTAAAATTTTAGGCCTACTGTATGAGAAGGGATCGCGAAAGGGCCCCCATAACAGTTCAAACTTCAGGGCCCCAAAAATGTTGGTCCGCTACTGATCCCTGGTTATGCAGAGTATTTTGGGCAACTTGGGTTGATTTTGTCTCCAGGATGCGACCCACACCAGTCGACTAACACCCATGTACCTACTTGCTGCTAGGTGAACATGTACAGCAGGTATAAGGTGACTAACACCCGGGTAGCTACTTACTGCTAGGTTAACATGTACAGCAGGTATAAGGTGACTAACAACCGGGTACCTACTTACTGCTAGGTGAACATGTACAGCAGGTATAAGGTGACTAACACCCGGGTACCTACTTACTGCTAGGTGAACATGTACAGCAGGTATAAGGTGACTAACACCTGGGTACCTACTTACTGCTAGGTGAACATGTACAGCAGGTATAAGGTGACTAACACCTGGGTACCTACTTACTGCTAGGTGAACAGTGACGGCAGGTGTAAGATTCTTGAGCGTGTTTACCTAAAACTCCTGTGAATCTTGAAATTGCTAATCCCTAGTTCCTGGACCTCTTGGGAGGGTCAAGTTACGTCTCTTGTTTTTTCCAGAGAGAGTTCTAAGTAATTATAGTTAATTCTAAGTCACTATAGTTGGTTCTAAGTCACTATAGTTAAGTTTAAGTTATTATAAGTTGGGTCTAAGTTATTATAAGTGTACTTAAGTCACTTTTACGGTGGGTTTCTCTTGGCTATTTGTGTCGTGCCTTTAATGGTAGGGGTGAGGGGAGAAGGGAAGTGAGGGAAGAGGGGGAGAGATGGGTGAGGGGAGAGGGGAGGGTGGGAATGTAGTAAAGAGGAGGTCGTTGAGGGGAATGAATAGCAAGATCTAGAGGGAGGGGGAGAGGGGTGGTCGTGGGTGAGGGGGAGAAGGGTGGTCCTGGGTGATGGGGAGAGGGGTGGTCGTGGGTTAGGGGTGGTACGGGCCCGTTCTGGGGATGGAAATAGGGGTGCGGGAGAGAGGGAGGGGAGTGTTGGAAGGGGATTTGTGGGAGGGGAGGGGATGGTTAGGGAGGGAAGGGGAATGAAACTCACGTAGTCGATACAAGATCGCATCACACCACCACTGCTACCACCACTACTACTACCACCACACCACAACCACCACCATCACAACCGCCAGCTGTGGTTGGATAATAGCTCTTAACGCGCAAATGAACTAGCTGCGAAGTCAAGAATTAAACCTGGGAGAGGCTTAAACCAGGATTTAAACCTGGCAGGCTTTTAAGAACATAAGAAAGAAGGAACACAGCAGCAGGCCTACTGACCCATGCGAAGCAGGGTTTTTACAGACGAATCTCCAACTAGCGTGGCCGTGACGAACTCTAGCTAACGCGACGGGCTGGAGTTTTGAGACTCTGACCGCGGGTTTAATCCCAGCCGGGGTATGGTTTATCTAACCTATTTTTAAAACTACACAACGTTTTAGCCTCAATAACTGTACTCGGGAGTTTGTTCCACTCATCCACAACTCTATTACCAAACCAGTGATTTCCTATATCCTTCCTGAATCTCAATTTTTCCAACTTGAATCATAAGATGCTAAAAAAAATAAAAAACACAGAATATTCAGTATGTTTGTGAAAGTTCTTATACAATTATAACTTGTGGTCACTGATTTGTATAATACTGTGAATATTTGTCATTAATTGAGAAAAAAGAATGCATTTATCTAGCGCCTTTAGTTCTCCGTGGCTGAGCCATTAAAATAAACTGAGGTAAGTAGGTTTATTTAGGTACAGGTGCACATAACTACAGTTACACAAGTTATTATACATAGTAACGTGTGTGTAAATTACTTGGGATTACCCCAAAAAAAGTCAAAGTGACTTATTTCCATTGGGGTCCTTGACTTATTTCCATTGGGGTCCTTGACTTATTTCCATTGGGGTCCTTGACTTATTTCCATTGGGGTCCTTGACTTATTTCCATTGGGGTCCTTAACTTATTTCCATTAGGGTCCTTAACTTATTTCCATTGGGGTCCTTATTTCCATTGTGGTCCTTAACTTATTTCCATTGGGGTCCTTAACTTATTTCCATTGGGGTCCTTAACTTATTTCCATTGGGGTCCTTGACTTATTTCCATTGTGGTCCTTAACTTATTTCCATTGGGGTCCTTAACTTATTTCCATTGGGGTCCTTAACTTATTTCCATTGGGGTCCTTAACTTATTTCCATTGTGGTCCTTGACTTATTTCCATTGGGGTCCTTGACTTATTTCCATTGGGGTTCTTAACTTATTTCCATTGTGGTCCTTAACTTATTTCCATTGTGGTCCTTAACTTATTTCCATTGGGGTTCTTGACTTATTTCCATTGTGGTCCTTAACTTATTTCCATTGTGGTCCTTAACTTATTTCCATTGGGGTTCTTGACTTATTTCCATTGTGGTCCTTAACTTATTTCCATTGGGGTCCTTAACTTATTTCCATTGGGGTCCTTGACTTATTTCCATTGGGGTCCTTGACTTATTTCCATTGTGGTCCTTAACTTATTTCCATTGGGGTCCTTGATTTATTTCCATTGTGGTCCTTAACTTATTTCCATTGGGGTCTTTAACTTATTTCCATTGGGGTCCTTAACTTATTTCCATTGGGGTCCTTAACTTATTTCCATTGTGGTCCTTGACTTATTTCCATTGGGGTCCTTGACTTATTTCCATTGGGGTTCTTGACTTATTTCCATTGTGGTCCTTAACTTATTTCCATTGGGGTCCTTAACTTATTTCCATTGGGGTCCTTGACTTATTTCCATTGGGGTCCTTGACTTATTTCCATTGTGGTCCTTAACTTATTTCCATTGGGGTCGTTGATTTATTTCCATTGTGGTCCTTAACTTATTTCCATTGGGGTCTTTAACTTATTTCCATTGGGGTCCTTAACTTATTTCCATTGGGGTCCTTAACTTATTTCCATTGTGGTCCTTGACTTATTTCCATTGGGGTCCTTGACTTATTTCCATTGGGGTTCTTGACTTATTTCCATTGGGGTCCTTAATTTATTTCCATTGGGGTCCTTGACTTATTTCCATTGGGGTCCTTGACTTATTTCCATTGTGGTCCTTAACTTATTTCCATTGGGGTCCTTGACTTATTTCCATTGTGGTCCTTAACTTATTTCCATTGGGGTCCTTAACTTATTTCCATTGGGGTCCTTGACTTATTTCCATTGGGGTCCTTGACTTATTTCCATTGTGGTCCTTAACTTATTTCCATTGGGGTCCTTGACTTATTTCCATTGTGGTCCTTAACTTATTTCCATTGGGGTCCTTGACTTATTTCCATTGTGGTCCTTAACTTATTTCCATTGGGGTCCTTGACTTATTTCCATTGGGGTAAGACAGCAGCTCCTAGCATTTACATGAACCAAGGTAGGATAATAGCTATCATCCTGTAATGGCTGACAGTTCACTGTACCTGCTATATGCTCGGTGTACCGTCTCCCCAGAGAGGTACTTCTCCGGCAGTAACTGCACTCTGGTGGCTACACGATGCTACACCCCTGGCGAGAATGGGCCATTGTATCCTGCTAAGATGTTTTCCCTCTGTGGTGACCAAGGAAACCTAATATTTTCATCTTTTTTTTGGGTTCATTGGAAATTTGAAGATATCTGATGATGATATCTGTTGACGTCTATTGGTTATACGTTTTGATGTGTTGATGATGGCATCTGTTGATTATACTTCTTGATGTGCTGATAGTGAATTCTGTTGGTTATACTTCTTGATGTGTTGATAGTGACGTCTGTTGGTTATGCTTCTTGATGTGTTGATAGTGACTTCTGTTGGTTATACTTCTTGATGTGTTGATGGAGGCTTCTGTTGGCTATACTTTCTGATATAACTTCGTCTAGTGTGTAAGCCTTATTGCTAACACAGCAGCTGTGGGCACCCCTAGACTCGGAGTAGAGCATCAAGGATGTTTCTCCTTGATGCTCTCTGAGTATTCTGTTTCTACCATCCCATCTTTTATAAATGCACGTACGTGTATTTTATGCCACATAATTCACAGGGTTTAAAAGATACATTGACAGAATAAAGGTGCTCGATATAAACCACGAACGTTTTAGGGATGCGTAACACGTACAGTTTTATATACACCTGAAACATTTCATCCAGTTCCTCAAAGCTTGGGCCCAGCTTACCTAAGAAACAACAGTCATTGCCTTTCTGAACTACAACACTGATCTGCTGGACCAGAGAACTAGCTGCTCTGGGATCCTAATTTTCCATAATGAGTCTTTCGTCCAGCTTCTTCAGGAACCTGGATGCGATGTGTCCCTATGAGCCGTGGGCCTCTGAACCTATGGAAGCAAACATGTAATGATGAATATATTTACCATATATTCTAAAATTTTGGAACTCCCTGGAACTGGCAGCTACCCCTCCTTCATCCTTTATACATCTGGAGACAAGTATCAGCCAGTGAGGATACATAAGTGTAATCCCACAGTGCCTCCTGGCTGTCTGTCCAGGATTACAAGGTAATTCGATCTGGACGATTTTGGCTGCGATCGAATCTGCATAGTTCAGTCTACTTCCTTATTACTGGGCAACTAGCTGCTGCGAGGCTTTTCTTGATGTTATTAACATATTAATATGTTGCAGTCTTTCCCTCGGATTTATGGGAAAAAAGACCATGGTACCCAAATTGGTCTACCAGTGCACTGCCACATATAAACTTGTGTTTGGCGATGATAGGGGCGGCAAGTCGATGTAGAATACTAATATGAATGGTGTACAGGTCGAGGCGTGCGTCTGGAGTTTACCTGGAGAACCTAGAGAGGAATTAGGTACAGCCAACAGAAAATCGTTGAAATGGTATAATATACTGACAAGATGATGAGTAAGACACATGTGCAACAGTTTAGGTATCTTTATTGATGAAACGTTTCGCCTACACAGTAGACTTCTTCAGTCATATACAAAGACAGCAGCAGAAATTAAATAAAGATGATATAATCAGTCCATCAACCTTGGAGAAAAAGTATTTGAGGTAGTTAGTCCCTCAGCCACCTGGAGAAGAGTTCAGCTCCATGGTCTGGAAGGATCGTTCTTGGCTGAGGGACTGACCACCTTAAATCCTTTTTCTCCAAGGTTGATGGACTGATTATATCATCTCTTTTTAATTTCTGCTGCTGTCTTTGTATCTGACTGAAGAAGCCTACTGTGTAGGCGAACCGTTTCATCATTAAAGATACCCAACTGTTGCACATATATCTTAATCGTCAGCAGAAAATCCCCTGAGTGAGGAGCTCTTGCTGCCAGGAGAACTCAGCCCCTCTCCGACACATTCTCAGACACTATTGAATCTATATTCTACTGTTAGGCTATCCCAGCGCGATTGTTTATAATTGTTGTGGGGAACAGGTCTGGTTGAGAAACTTATTAGGCCCACTAACCAACCGTCAGCGTGCCTCGTTGTGCTCCCGGCTTTCTGGTGTTTTCACGGTCGCTCTTACGTGCTAGAACTTTAATTTGTGTCATCAATCCTATACGATACATCCCTCTAGCGCCTGGAACCAATCTTGGGCGGAAAACATTATATACTGAGTCAAAAAAGGAGAATTAGTGTGCATTACCTAGCAGAGTTTACTGCCAGAGGGGAATCATAGGCCTGTTTCCCGTGTGGAAAAAATAATAATAATTGAACGTTGTGTCAGAGGAAAGAAAGTCTCCCTGAAAGCTTTGAGTATACATAGTGTATAGTGTATACTACAGTGGCTCCCTAGTATATTGATGATAAAGGCTAAAGTGTCATTTGAAAACAGGTGAATTTGTAAATGAAGTGATAAGCCTATAGAGGCAGGTGCCAGAAGTCGCCAGAAACTTACCACAGGTCAGCTGTTTTTAATAATCTTCCTGGCCTGCTAGTGTACTCGCATATAATCTAGTGATACCAGTGAATAGCAGAATACAGTGTTGTAGTAGCAACTAACCAGTATTATAATGGTACTTAGTGGAGTGGAGTGACTTTCATTAGTTTCATTTTCTTGAAATACGAGACGTTACTGTGAATTTCATATAACCTGTAGTTACCAGCGGTCGAATATACACAACGAGAAGCAATTATTACTACAGAAAAAGCGCCCTTCCTCCAAAATTTGCACCAGTCAACTATAGTGATAATATAGCATTTATTGTGGTGGAGACGGAAAAACAAAAATAGAAAAGCCAGATACAGCGATTGATAAACAAAGAGGTCGACTGTACGTCATTGTAGGAGCTGCCAGATATCACCGGCTCTTCAACACGCAAGTTATACTTTTGTATCAGTCAAATCACATATTACTCGGGTAGATAATTTCCAGTAGATCCTTCATGTGTTAGCTCAAATCACCGACCAGTATGTTTTAAATAAGTGACCCACTGATCAGAGCAGATCGACTGGTCCGAACCCTTGACTGGTCCGAACCCGGGACTGGTTTCAAACAGTTTCATTGGACAATAAAGCAGACTGTAAACGGATGGGTTTGTAGGCGCCCTTATAAACACAAACATTAAAAATCAGGAACGTGACGGTAAGCTGTCCAATATACAAAAAGAGTTAGAAACAGAAATACAAATAGCTAGAGCTTCATTTAAGGTTATTAATATAATATTCAAGAGGTTGCTAGTAGACTTGCAGTAAATCAACCATTCAAATCATTATGAAGCTGTGTGTAGTCTGTGGTCAGTCAAACAAACGGGCTACCACATGGATAAATTGTCATTTTTGTGGAAATTGGTGTCACGCTCCTTGTGCAGATATCCCAGAACTAGCTACAAGCAGTATTAAAACAGAGAAGTGTTTTTGGGTATGCCCAAATGAGGAAAATCTGTGGACTAAAATCACAAGGGTATTAAAAGAGGATAACATCAAAGCTGCTTTCATAGAAAACCTGGAAGCTTTCTACAACAGATGGGAACATAAAAAGTCCGGGCTGAATGGTACTGCCCGTGATACTGGCCATGTAGTCACAAACTGTAAGGCTGGAGGTGATGTCCTGGTAGTCAGTAAATGTAGGGCTGATAGTGCTGTCCTGGGAGACAGTAATGGTGAAGCTGGAGGTGCTGTCCTGGGAGACAGTAATGGTGAAGCTGGAGGTGCTGTCCTGGGAGACAGTAATGGTGAAGCTGGAGATACTGTCCTGGGAGACAGTAATGGGGAAGCTGGAGGTGCTGTCCTGGGAGACAGAAATGGTGAAGCTGGAGATACTGTCCTGGTAGACAGTAATGGTGAAGCTGGAGATTTTGTCCAGGTAGTCGGGAATTATACGCAGGAAGGAATACATATAAATGACCTCATAGAGGACAGGAGCCATAGTAGGGAAACAAGTGTAGTCAAAGATAAGATAAAACCAATATTGCAAACCAGAAATACCGCAGGAAATAGCAAACAAGAGGACTCCAATAGCAATAGTGAGGATAAATTACCAAAAACAACTGGTGGGAGCTCCATTGTTGGTGCTAGGGAGGATAGGAATAAGACAGGGAAACATGCACCAACAGGGAATACAGTCACAGAAACCCAAGGCAAACGGAAACCAAGCCTGTGCACATACTATGCACTTGGTATCTGCTGGCATGGGAAATCTGGAAAAACAGATGGGACATGCAACTATGACCACCCTAGAAAATGTCATGCCCATATGACAACAGGAAAATGCAAACTCCCTTCCTGTAAGCTTTTTCACCCTGAAATGTGTACCTCTTCAGTACAGGAAAGACTGTGCTATAACTTAAATTGCCAGGCATACCATCTAAAGGGGACAAAAAGATACAAAACATCCAGGCCATGGGAAAACCTGGGTAGCCACAGCCACTCAAGAGGGAGAGGTTTTTTAGTGCCAGGAAGGAAAAAAAACTGGCAGGAAATGGCAGAAATCGTACACCAAATCCAGTCATTCCTGGAGTGGAACCACAGTCGATGGCCTCCACTCCAAACCAACAGATACAGATACTAATGCCGGAAAAAAAATCCCCCCCCAGTACCAACAATACCACCAGTCCGATAACATTCTTCTTTGCAAATATACAGGGTCTAAAGCCAGCAATAAACAACAAAATACCTTTCATCCGTGGACTGCTTGCAGAGGCAAAGGCAATGTTCGCGGCTTTCACTGAGACCCACATAAAGGATCACTTGGACAACGAAATATGGATCCCAGGTTACAACCTATACAGATGTGACAGAGTGAACAGGCAAAAGGGGGGGGTTGGCCTGTACATTGCAGAGTCACTTGTTTGCACAGAACTGCTTAATGCCTCAAATGACGTAGTGGAAGTTTTAGCAGTAAAGGTCGAGAACCAAAACCTAGTCATTGTGGTAGTCTACAAGCCTCCGGATGCAACATCCCAGCAATTCCAGGAACAGCTGTTAAAAATTGACCACTGTCTGGAAAATCTTCCAGCTCCTGCACCCAACATCTTGCTCCTGGGGGATTTCAACTTAAGGCACCTAAAATGGAGGAATATAGCAAATAATATTGTTGCAGTAATAACACCAGGAGGCAGCTCTGATGAAAACTCACACTCACACGAGCTTTTAAATCTCTGCACAAAATTCAATTTAAACCAGCAAATAATAGAGCCTACTAGACTGGAGAATACACTAGACCTCATCTTCACTAACAATGATGATCTGATAAGAAATGTCACCATATCAAAAACAATATACTCAGATCACAACATAATTGAGGTTCAGACATGTATGCGTGGAGCCTCAGACCGACAAAATGAGACTAGTCACGAGGGAGCATTCACCAAATTCAACTTCAATAACAAAAACATAAAGTGGGACCAAGTAAACCAAGTCCTAACCGATATAAGCTGGGAAGATATACTAAGCAACACAGACCCAAACTTATGCCTAGAACAGATTAACTCGGTGGCACTCGATGTATGCACAAGGCTTATTCCTCTAAGAAAAAGGAGGAGTAGATGTAAAATAGAAAGAGACAGGCGCTCCCTTTACAGGCGACGGAAAAGAATAACAGAGCGGCTAAAAGAGGTCAATATATCAGAAATGCGCAGGGAGACACTGGTCAGAGAAATAGCAAGCATCGAACTTAAGCTAAAAGAATCCTTTAGGAGTCAGGAATCGCGGGAAGAACTAAAAGCCATAAATGAAATCGAAAGAAACCCAAAGTATTTCTTCTCCTATGCCAAATCAAAATCGAGAACAACGTCCAGTATTGGGCCCCTACTTAAACAAGATGGGTCCTACACAGATGACAGCAAGGAAATGAGTGAGCTACTCAAGTCCCAATATGACTCAGTTTTTAGCAAGCCGCTAACCAGACTGAGAGTCGAAGATCAAAATGAATTTTTTATGAGAGAGCCACAAAATTTGATTAACACAAGCCTATCCGATGTTATCCTGACGCCAAATGACTTCGAACAGGCGATAAATGACATGCCCATGCACTCTGCCCCAGGGCCAGACTCATGGAACTCTGTGTTCATCAAGAACTGCAAGAAGCCCCTATCACGAGCCTTTTCCATCCTATGGAGAGGGAGCATGGACACGGGGGTCGTCCCTCAGTTACTAAAAACAACAGACATAGCCCCACTCCACAAAGGGGGCAGTAAAGCAACAGCAAAGAACTACAGACCAATAGCACTAACATCCCATATCATAAAAATCTTTGAAAGGGTCCTAAGAAGCAAGATCACCACCCATCTAGAAACCCATCAGTTACACAACCCAGGGCAACATGGGTTTAGAACAGGTCGCTCCTGTCTGTCTCAACTACTGGATCACTACGACAAGGTCCTAAATGC
The DNA here is from genome assembly GCF_038502225.1 of Cherax quadricarinatus. Lineage (NCBI taxonomy): Eukaryota > Metazoa > Arthropoda > Malacostraca > Decapoda > Parastacidae > Cherax > Cherax quadricarinatus. The sequence goes on from NC_091375.1 coordinate 11,821,105, forward strand.
ACTAGAAGACAAAAAGAATGCAGATGTAATATATACAGACTTTGCAAAAGCCTTCGACAAGTGTGACCATGGCGTAATAGCGCACAAAATGCGCGCTAAAGGAATAACAGGAAAAGTTGGTCGATGGATCTATAATTTCCTCACTAACAGAACACAGAGAGTAGTCGTCAACAGAGTAAAGTCCGAGGCAGCTACGGTGAAAAGCTCTGTTCCACAAGGCACAGTACTAGCTCCCATCTTGTTCCTCATCCTCATATCCGACATAGACAAGGATGTCAGCCACAGCACCGTGTCTTCCTTTGCAGATGACACCCGAATCTGCATGACAGTGTCTTCCATTGCAGACACTGCAAGGCTCCAGGCGGACATCAACCAAATCTTTCAGTGGGCTGCAGAAAACAATATGAAGTTCAACGATGAGAAATTTCAATTACTCAGATATGGTAAACATGAGGAAATTAAATCTTCATCAGAGTACAAAACAAATTCTGGCCACAAAATAGAGCGAAACACCAACGTCAAAGACCTGGGAGTGATTATGTCGGAGGATCTCACCTTCAAGGACCATAACATTGTATCAATCGCATCTGCTAGAAAAATGACAGGATGGATAATGAGAACCTTCAAAACTAGGGAGGCCAAGCCCATGATGACACTCTTCAGGTCACTTGTTCTATCTAGGCTGGAATATTGCTGCACTCTAACAGCACCTTTCAAGGCAGGTGAAATTGCCGACCTAGAAAATGTACAGAGAACTTTCACGGCGCGCATAACGGAGATAAAACACCTCAATTACTGGGAGCGCTTGAGGTTTCTAAACCTGTATTCCCTGGAACGCAGGAGGGAGAGATACATGATTATATACACCTGGAAAATCCTAGAGGGACTAGTACCGAACTTGCACACGAAAATCACTCACTACGAAAGCAAAAGACTTGGCAGACGATGCACCATCCCCCCAATGAAAAGCAGGGGTGTCACTAGCACGTTAAGAGACCATACAATAAGTGTCAGGGGACCGAGACTGTTCAACTGCCTCCCAGCACACATAAGGGGGATTACAAACAGACCCCTGGCAGTCTTCAAGCTGGCACTGGACAAGCACCTAAAGGCAGTTCCTGATCAGCCGGGCTGTGGCTCGTACGTTGGTTTGCGTGCAGCCAGCAGCAACAGCCTGGTTGATCAGGCGCTGATCCACCAGGAGGCCTGGTCACAGACCGGGCCGCGGGGGCGTTGACCCCCGAAACTCTCTCCAGGTAAACTCCAGTATCCCAGGTCCTGGCTTCGTTAATGAACTTTGGGTCGTGAACTCCACCACTGTCAGTCAGGAAAAGTCGGTCGATGGATCTATAATTTCCTCACTAACAGAACACAGAGAGTAGTCGTCAACAGAGTAAAGTCCGAGGCAGCTACGGTGAAAAGCTCTGTTCCACATTATTATTATTATAATCAAGGGGGAAGCGCTAAACCCGGAGGATTATACAGCGCCTGGGGGGGGGGGATGTGGAAGGCATCCAGGCTTAATTCGGGGAACTGGAGCACAGATCCAATTCCCTAAATCAAGAGCCCCTCACCAACATCAAGGAACCTTCCTTGAGGGGTCTGTTCCACAAGGCACAGTACTCGCTCCCATCTTGTTCCTCATCCTTATATCCGACATAGACAAGGATGTCAGCCACAGCACCGTGTCTTCCTTTGCAGATGACACCCGAATCTGCATGACAGTGTCTTCCATTGCAGACACTGCAAAGCTCCAGGCAGACATCAACCAAATCTTTCAGTGGGCTGCAGAAAACAATATGAAGTTCAACGATGAGAAATTTCAATTACTCAGATATGGTAAACATGAGGAAATTAAATCTTCATCAGAGTACAAAACAAATTCTGGCCACAAAATAGAGCGAAACACCAACGTCAAAGACCTGGGAGTGATCATGTCGGAGGATCTCACCTTCAAGGACCATAACATTGTATCAATCGCATCTGCTAGAAAAATGACAGGATGGATAATGAGAACCTTCAAAACTAGGGAGGCCAAGCCCATGATGACACTCTTCAGGTCACTTGTTCTATCTAGGCTGGAATATTGCTGCACACTAACAGCACCTTTCAAGGCAGGTGAAATTGCCGACCTAGAAAATGTACAGAGAACTTTCACGGCGCGCATAACGGAGATAAAACACCTCAATTATTGGGAGCGCTTGAGGTTCCTAAACCTGTATTCCCTGGAACGCAGGAGGGAGAGATACATGATTATATACACCTGGAAAATCCTAGAGGGACTAGTACCGAACTTGCACACGAAAATCACCCACTACGAAAGCAAAAGACTTGGCAGACGATGCACCATCCCCCCAATGAAAAGCAGGGGTGTCACTAGCACGTTAAGAGACCATACAATAAGTGTCAGGGGCCCGAGACTGTTCAACTGCCTCCCAGCACACATAAGGGGGATTACCAACAGACCCCTGGCAGTCTTCAAGCTGGCACTGGACAAGCACCTAAAGTCAGTTCCGGATCAGCCGGGCTGTGGCTCGTATGTTGGTTTGCGTGCAGCCAGCAGCAACAGCCTGGTTGATCAGGCTCTGATCCACCAGGAGGCCTGGTCTCAGACCGGGCCGCGGGGGCGTTGACCCCCGGAACTCTCTCCAGGTAAAACTCCAGGCTTTTAGAGAATCGCTGCTACAAGTTCGCTGGTTGAAGGCAGGAATATAGGAAGTGCTACGTATGATCCTGGAATGGAGATGAGCAGTTTGTGGGAGCTCTAGCTCTTGTCCTTCCTATGCCACTGTCAATGTATACTGAGAAATTCGTCGTGAATGAATGTAAATATTTTGTATAAAATTTTGGGGAAATGGCCCCATGTTGTGGTTGTCCAGAGATTATCACTCGAGCAACCCCGTAGCAGCGGCCACTAATTGCCCAAGTTGCCCCATTACATCCTCCTGCTCTACTAAATCTAGTTATGTGAATTTCTATAAGAAGGTCCCAGGCCTGCAGCAAACTCGACCCCATTGTTAGGTCTGGTAAGATTCGTCAGGAAAGAGGGCAAGTGTTTCCTTACGCAGGTCATATGATGACCCTACCGCTGGAGCTTGGATCATCCAACCGAGGCCTTCCGCTGGCTTAAACGTTATATGTTCCTTTGTTATCATTTAAATATCGCCTCAGGAAGGGTATAAGGATGCCTAATGAAGATATCAGCCAAGACGATGTAAAGTCACAAGACCTGGAATATGTAAAGGTTGTGTCAGTGTACGGTGCTCTCTGCTACGAACATACATCGTAGGCTCAGCAATACTTCCAGTTTCACAATATGTGGAATGTTTGATAGTATCTTATTGGTGGTTTAATAACTTTTGATTTGGGCGAGTGGTGGCCTGCCATTTGACTTGCCTCATTATCTTTGAAAAACCCATGAGACTGTTACAAGCGTTTATTACCTTTTATCCCACTGGTTGCCAAGGTTTTACGCCCAGTTTAACATCCCATACCCATCCTGTAGGCGGTAGTCAAAGGATTACAGATATACATAATGGGTCCAGAGACTGGACCGCAAAGTTTTGATAGTTGACCAAGTTACAGTGGATTCTCCATAAAGTTGCTTGGTTAATATAAAGCCTAACAACCACACGAGGGTCAATAAAGCTGCAGTCACGAATACTTTAATCCTAACAACAGCAATTACAGTAGACTCAAAACATATACATGCAAAACAACCACAGGGAATGTTGAATGATAGCTCTAGTTCTTTCGTGTTGCAATCAACACGTCATCAGGAGCTTGTGATGTTGAAAAGAGGAGTAGTTCCAAAGGCACTTTCTGTGATCGTATTGGACATCCTCTTTTCTGCAACACTGCAAGCTCCTGATGAGGTATTGATTGCAACACGAAAGACCTAGAACTATCATTCAACTTCCCCCGTGGTTGTTTTCCATCTTGCATCGCTTGTTCGCGATTTTTGAATATACATTGACACATACTAGTATTGTTGACTCAAATTCTCCCTTGTAGCCGCTTAAATGTTAACTCACCAATCTTATAGACACATACGATATATACATAGAGAGGTGTACCAGTAAGCTTTCTTATAAGCTCATATATATAGTGTGAAAGTTTGTAAATGGAATTGAAAAAGTCCATCTATGATTTAATAACACTGTGTAGGCTTTTTCAAGAATTATTTAATTTTGGACGTTTTACCAGCCGCAGTTACAAAAAATGCACTGTATATATGGTAGCTTTAAAAGAGAGCTTATTGTATATTGTATTATAATTAAGTGCTAAACCCACAAGGGTCATACAGTCTTGTAGGTTAGTGTATTTCTCACGGGAAAAACATTTCGGTGTATTTTATATCCTGGGTCCTTAAGTTTTAGGAGTCCAGAACCTCATTGGAAATTGAAGGACGTCCTGGAGTGTACCTGGAGAGGGTTTCGGGGGGTCAACGCCCCCGCGGTCCGGTCTGAGACCAGGCCTTGTGGTGGATCAGGGTCTGATCAACCAGGCTGTCATTGCTGGTCTCACGCAACCCAACGTACGAACCACAGCCCGGCTGGTTAGGTACTGATTTTAGGTGCTTGTCCAGTGCCTTCTTGAAGACAGCCAGGGGTCTATTGGTAATCCCCCTTATGTATGCTGGGAGGCAATTGAACAGTCTTGGGCCCCGGACACTTACTGTGTTGTCTCAGTGTACTCGTGGCGCTCCTGTAAGCTCCCGCTTCACACACGGAGGGCCCGGGTTCGATTCCCGGCGGGTGGAAACATTTCGACACGTTTCCTTACACCTATTGTCCTGTTCACCTAGCAGCAAATAGGTAACTGGGTGTTAGTGGACTGGTGTGGGTCGCATCCTGGGTGTTAGTGGACTGGTGTGGGTCACATCCTGGTGTTAGTGGACTGGTGTGGGTCACATCCTGGGTGTTAGTGGACTGGTGTGGGTCGCATCCTGGATGTTAGTGGACTGGTGTGGGTCGCATCCTGGGTGTTAGTGGACTGGTGTGGGTCACATCCTGGGTGTTAGTGGACTGGTGTGGGTCGCATCCTGGGTGTTAGTGGACTGGTGTGGGTCACATCCTGGGTGTTAGTGGACTGGTGTGGGTCGCATCCTGGGACAAAACTGACCTAATTTGCGGGAAATGTTCTACATAACAAGCAGCTTTCTATATAGTAGTATGTTACTGATGTCAACTATGGTCTGTATACCTTGCACATGTACTGGTAGTAAATAAAAATATTATATTATTATTAAATTATACACAAGCCAGCGACTCCCAGAGAAAACTTAAGTTACCCCTCAAAGTTTTCTTCAGCTATTCATAGTGTTTCTTAACTTCCATATATCTCAGCTCCACCTGGACTAAATCACACCCAATATGCACCCACATGAAGCAGGACACCAGGGGCAGGTTATAAGAGTAAAATGGGTGTGATCCGAGGCGTGTGAAGGGAGAAAATGGCAGGAATGTGGGTACACACAGGGGGTGAGAAGCCCCACTAATACTATCAACGTCAGTTCGTAATGGCCACGCGAAGATGTACTCGGGTAGAGCAAGACGTGCTGGGAGATCCTTGAGAAGTGAGTGAGTCTCTCGTCTTGCCATACCCTGGGGTATCCCATGGCTGAATGAACCTTCGGGGCGTGTGTGGGCGTGGGTGTGGGTGTGGGCGTGCCAGTATAACTACCCCATTTATTCTTACACTTGGTGCTACGCCCATCTGGTTATGTCCATTGTATTCGTATATCTGTGTAATTTACCACCTAAGTGACAGTGGGACATAAGTAATCAATGTACTTAGCATCGTGGTAATTAGGTATCTTGATGATGGTAAGCAGGTTTCATAATAATCTATATTTATCTACATTATGTTTACGCAACATCCACTGTAGAATGGTTTAAATACGCACTTGCTACCCACTGACTACTACCCAGGTACCCACTGTAGAAAGGTTAAAATATACACTTGCTACCCACTGATTACTACCCAGGTATTCACTGTAGAATGGTTCAAATACACAGGTGTCCACTGCAGAATGACTTAAATACCCACCTACTTCCCACTGATTACTACCTAGGTTCCCAATACATAATAGCTTAAATATTCACCTACTACTCAAGTACCCACTGCAGAATGGTTTAAATATGCACCTACTACTCAGGTACCCACTGCAGAATAGCTTAAATATTCACCTACTACTCAGGTACCCACTGCAGAATGGATTAATTATGCACCTACTACCCATTGATTACTACCTAGGTATATACTGTGTATATATATATATATATATATATATATATATATATATATATATATATATATATATATATATATATATATATATATATATATATATATATATATATATATATATATATATATATATATATATATATATATATATATATATATATATATATATATATATATATATATATATATATATATATATATATATATAATTTATTTATTTATTTATTTATTTATTTATTTTGTTATACATGTATACATATTTTTTTTCAACACGCTGGCCACCTTCCACCGAGGCAGTGCGACCCCTTACCAAAAAAAGAAACACTTTTACCATCATTCATACTATCACTGTCTTTGCAAAGGTTTGCAGATACCACAGTTTAGATGTCACTCCAAATGGCCAATATACCAAACCTCTCCTTTAAATTACAGGCATTGTACTTTCTACCTCCAGGACTCAAGTCCAACTAACCAGTTTCCCTGCATCCCATCACAAAATATTACCTTGCTCATACTCCAACAGCTCGTCAAGTTCCAAAAATCATTCGTCTCGACTCCTATCTAACATGCTCACACATGCCTGCTGTGTGTTCAAGCCCCTTGCACACAAAACCTCTCTCAGCTCTCCCTCATTCTTTCCTAGGATGATGTAGACAGGGAAGCATTTAGTACAGTTTATCCCCTTCTCATATAATGTTTATCAGTAAAGCTATAAAATTCTGTTACATTTTTATCTGATTTATATGTATAATGTATATTGAATTCTTGTATTCTGTTGACCGAATGACTTTCATTTTATCACCAAGAAAGGCTTATGGTAAATTATGGCATAGTTAAATTGCCTAGTACTCATTTTGAATTTCAGTGCCAATATTCTTTTTAGGAACTTAATTTAACTTTTATCTGAGTATATACTCTTCATTTTCAGGACGTCATGATAACGAAGATGATAATATCGTGTTGGACTCAGGACGGGGTGTGTCAGGGGTCATCCGAGAGATTTTGGGAGTCGTATGTAGAGAAGATGGCATTTCCAAAGGCCGCTGTCTTGGTTACCTCAATGCTGCAGTCAGAGCAATATCTAAAATTACAGCGTTGAACCACTCCAAAAAATCACCATTCACAGATGAAGAAAAAAATATGTTTGATGAGATAGTGTCAATGAAGAATGATACTTCCTCACCAAGTACGAAGGTTAATTTTGGCGAAGACATAATCACTGGGGAACAGTACTTTTGCCTGTAAGTTTACTAACTTTCTCAAAGTTTTTTCAGTACTTCTTTCTAATTTATTGATGGGATGTCAAGTACTTATGGAGTCAACTTATAGGCCAGCAGAAGACCTTGGTCAAGTTTTCCCAAAATGCTCTGCATGATGATGGGCTTTTTTCATGAACTAAGTCACCCATCTCTTTACAAACATTGTATTATGCTGAAACAAAATTATTACTGAAGAACAAAAAGGCACAATACACATATGAGAGATAGAAGCTTATGATGACATTTTGGTCCAGCTTGGACCATTTACATGGACCATTACATGGTCCAGGTAAATGGACCATTACATGATCCAAGTAAATGGACTATTACATGGTCCAAGTTGGACCAGAACATTGTCGTAAGCTTCTCTTTCCTATGTGTGGGTTATTTATGTATTATCATCATCATTATTAATCAGTAGCTTCACCGAGCAAGTCATATGGCTGCAACCTGTGTCAGATGTTTTTCTATGTTTCCTGAAAACCAGAATCCCCCTTCTCTGTCTCCCATGAAAACTGATATTACTTTAAAAAATCAGAAATATATATAAAGAAGATATACATATAACTTTATTTCCTAAGACAATACAGTGGACCCCTGGTTTACGATCAGCTCCCAATGCGACCAATTATGTAAGTGTATTTATGTAAGTGCGTTTGTATGTGTATGTTTGGGGGTCTGAAATGGACTAATCTAATTCACAATATTCCTTATGGGAACAAATTTGGTCAGTACTGGCACCTGAACATACTTCTGGAATGAAATAATATCGTAAACCGGGAGTCCACTGTACATTGTTAGAGTAGTATTTTAAGAGTATTGTATATGCTCAGGCATGGTAGTGGCTTCCTTTGTCATTAACAATACTTTATTACACGTAAACTACAGTTTGTACACTGCACAAAAAAATAAAAACTTTGAATTTTGAATTTTTTGAATTTGAATATATCTTTCAGGAAAAAGCTAATTGTTACATATAGCTTTTAGGTAGTCTCTAGCTAGGACTTATACACTACGATTTTAATTTCTTTATCAGTACAAATAATGTAGTTTACGTGTAATATAGCATTACTAGTCACAAAAAAATCACTAATTATACAGTGCATTTCGGGCAAACTAATACCAGCAGTATGAAAATAAAAAGATACATTGGACTATGTATATCAAGGTAGAATATACTAAAATACAGTGGAACCTCAAAAGTCGAACTGCTCCCAACACGACCAATTATGTAAGTGTATTTTTGTAAGTGCTTTTATAAGTGTATTTTTGAGGGTCTGAAATGGACGAATCTAATTTACATTATTCCTGATGGGAATAAATTCATTCGGTAAAAGCACTCGAACAGCCTTCTGGACCGAAGAAAGCTCGATATTTGAGGTTCCACTGTACAATATAAAATTTAATTTTTCTTTCAACAAACTGGTCATATCCCACCGAGGCAGGGTGGCCCAAAAAGAAAAATGAAACTATACCACGGGCGGGGTTAGAACCCGTGACCAGAGAGTCTCAAAACTCTGATCGTGGGTTCTAACCTCGCCCGTGGTATGGTTTGTTTGCAATCGTGTCATTACGATTTTGTGAGTCAAGAAAAATGAAAGTTTCTCATTTTACATATAGTAATGTGTACAGGAGGAGTACTAACTGTAAAACTCCAGACAGACGCATTAACCACAGAGTCAGCTGGGCCACTGGTTACTAGCCCGTTGCTCACGGCATTATAGTCACCTCTTACAGCATGCATGGATGAAATTTCATATTGCAACATAAATTTTAATGAAAGTTAAGCATTTAGTGAAATAAACTAAAGAGCTAATATTTAATTAAATGAAATGACACATCAGAAATTAAAGAGCAGATAGGGAGGTAATGATTTGATAATAATTGGAGGTCTTTAATAAAAATCTCCATGAGGAAGCGGAGAAGAATTCTTCCTCCGTATGCCATGCTAGTTGTAAGAGGCGACTAAAATGCCAAGAGCTTGGGTTAGTAACCCTTTCTCCTGTATAAATTACTAAATGTGCAAAGAAAAACTTTCATTTTTCTTTTTAGGTCACCCTTCCTCAGTGGGATACAGCTGGTATTACCTGGAGTTTACCTGGAGAGAGTTCCGGGGGTCAACGCCCCCGCGGCCCGGTCCGTGACCAGGCCTCCTGGTGGATCAGAGCCTGATCAACCAGGCTGTTGCTGCTGGCTGCATGCAAACCAACGTACGAGCCACAGCCCGGCTGGTCAGGAACCGACTTGAGGTGCTTGTCCAGTGCCAGCTTGAAGACTGCCAGGGGTCTGTTGGTAATCCCCCTTATGTATGCTGGGAGGCAGTTGAACAGTCTCAGGCCCCTGACACTTATTGTATGGTCTCTTAACGTGCTAGTGACACCCCTGCTTTTCATTGGGGGGATGTTGCATCGTCTGCCAAGTCTTTTGCTTTCGTAGTGAGTGATTTTCGTGTGCAAGTTCGGTACTAGTCCCTCTAGGATTTTCCAGGTGTATATAATCATGTATCTCTCCCGCCTGCGTTCCAGGGAATACAGGTTCAGGAACCTCAAGCGCTCCCAGTAATTGAGGTGTTTTATCTCCGTTATGCGCGCCGTGAAGGTTCTCTGTACATTTTCTAGGTCAGCAATTTCACCTGCCTTGAAAGGTGCTGTTAGTGTGCAGCAATATTCCAGCCTAGATAGAACAAGTGACCTGAAGAGTGTCATCATGGGCTTGGCCTCCCTAGTTTTGAAGGTTCTCATTATCCATCCTGTCATTTTTCTAGCAGATGCGATTGATACAATGTTATGGTCCTTGAAGGTGAGATCCTCCAACGTGATCACTCCCAGGTCTTGGACGTTGGTGTTTCGCTCTATTTTGTGGCCAGAATTTGTTTTGTATTCTGATGAAGATTTAATTTCCTCGTGTTTACCATATCTGAGTAATTGAAATTTCTCATCGTTGAACTTCATGTTGTATGTTAGTTTTTTTTTTTATTAAGAAATGTAGTGTGATTTATAAGTTAGACGCTAAAGTATGACAACTTCAAAAGTTAGGTTAGAGAGTGCTTCAGGGAAATACATTAATCACTCAAATGTTAAGTTTCTCTTTGAATTTGTTACACAATTTACAATTTTTTTTCATTCATCTGGCCCTTTTACTAATTAATTTTGCAAATACAGTGGACCCCCGGTTAACGATATTTTTTCACTCCAGAAGTATGTTCAGGTGCCAGTACTGACGGAATTTGTTCCCATAAGGAATATTGTGAAGTAGATTAGTCCATTTCAGACCCCCAAACATACACGTACAAACGCACTTACATAATTACACTTACATAATTGGTCGCATTCGGAGGTAATCGTTATGCGGGGGTCCACTGTACTGTAGGTTAATAAATATATATATAATACATGTGTAGTATTATGGGAGAGAAAGACCAAATTCTGTACATATTTTACAGGTTGCGATGCTGTCTAGTCCACAAAGGAAAGGAGGTGCGGGCTGGTGGTCTTCGGCTCTTGCGGTACCTCATTCAGACACCAGAGGATGTACAGGCTCTTATTACAGTGAATACTGTACCTCTTATGATTAGGTGAGTGACGAGAATGTTTTTCTGAAAAGATAATCAGTACAGTCTCTCCTCACTTTGCAATGTACTCGTTTACCGAAGCTTCGGACTTACGATGGGCTCTCTGACCAGTATTTATACCTAAATAATGTATATTAGAGCTGATTTCCTCTATTCTGTTTATTTCAATATACAGTACACTACTGTATAAACATTTAAAAATATACCAGAAATGTTATAAATGGTGCAACGATGACATTAAAACAATATCAAAGATGGTTGACACAAACTCACTATCATTACGTATAGTATGCTCATCACTTAGTGACGAATTCGTTTAACGACGTGGTCTTAGGAATGGAACTTTGTCGTTAAGTAAGGAGAGGCTGTAGTGGCATGTTAAATGTGTGGTATAATGAATAACCAAAGTATAATGAACACTTGTCAATGCTTAATAATAACTGTTACACTCCAAGTATTGTAACAACTATTTCCTTTTTAGAGCATAACAATTTTGGTCAGAGAGGTTAGGGTAATAATAATGATCCTCCGGAATGCCTAATTTTAATTAAGTATATTCATAATATAACAAAAGCCAGTTATAATATACGAATTATCGTATATAAGTTAAGAATACATGTTTCTTCTGTAGTATCCAACATATACATAAGGCTTTCAAAACAGAGGATTAGGAGGATATCCTAGATATAACATATATATAAATGGAGATTACTTTATACATTAAAGTCTTGTTTCCCAATTGGAAGCAGTCAGAATAAAACAGAATATGTCCAGGCCGGCTAATAAATCTTGGCCAGTTACCAGAGACGAGCAGGAGTGTTCTCGTTGGCTGCTACTTCTTCACTGCTCGTCCCTCAACCTTGAGCATACAGGTAAAGTGGGTCACGTGACGTGACTCACCAACACTCAGTAGAGTAGTTGAACATAAAGGGGGGGGGGGGGGGAAAGGGGGGGTATAACCATCGAACATCACGGCTAACTACACACCGGCACACCGGGCGGCAGGCAGGTTACTATAGCTCCAATTAAACTTATCATGGCCATGTTACATAAATTATAATTGTTAATAAGAATTAATCTTAATAATACAAGGACGTTCATTTCCAATTTAGCTATTAAAGGAAATGACCGCAATGTAATATTAAAGGAAGGTTAACCATAGGGGCATGACACCCCGGCCCACAAGCAAATATCTCGGCGTTTAAGATGCTGATGGAGTAGAAGAAACCAACCAGCTGGTATAGGGATGGAGGTACATCATTCCAAAGTTAGTCATCCACTTGCTAGAACTGGTCCAGAAACTGCTTGACTGCAAAGAATTTCCGTAGTTAAGCCATATTAGGAGCGAGAGAGAGCATCGGCTAACACGTTGCTCGAACCCTTTATGTGAAAAATGGAGATCCGGTAAGGTTGGATCCTTAAAGCCCAGCGTAATATTCTAACATTTTTTGATTTCATAGAATTTATGAAAGTTAGAGGATTATGGTCTGAGTAAATATTTATCACATGAGGAGTATAACCGAGGTATACGTCAAAGTGTTCTAAGGACAACACTAAAGCCAGGGCTTCTTTTTCTATAGTTGAATAAGATCTTTGATATTCTTTCAATTTATAGGAAAAATAACATATTGGATGTAGAATATTACCGTTTTGGAAGGATTGCAATAAGACAGCACCTATTGCTGCATCACTGGCATCAACATGGAGGGTGAAAGGAATTTGGAAATTGGGTGCACGCAATACTGGGGCAGAGGAAAGGAAACGTTTTAAACGTTTAAAAGCTTGTTCACAATTCTCGTCCCAATTAAATTTATATTTAGGACTGGTCAATCTAGTCAGGGGGGAGGCAACTTGAGCAAAGTTTGGGCAAAAACGCCTGTAATAAGTAGCCATCCCCAAAAATCGTTGGAGGGCTTTCCTGTCTTGAGGAGACGGGAAATTTAAAATAGCTTGGACCTTTAATTGGTCGGGGGCTACTAGTCCCTTCCCTATTTTAAAACCGAGATATTTAATCTGGGCTTTACCAAAGTCACATTTTTGTAAATTTACAGTGAAATTGTATTTCTGCAATGCTTTCAGTAGTTGCTCTAATCTTTCTAAATGAGACTGCCAGTCATCACTAAAAACCACCAGGTCGTCTAAGTATGCCTCTACACCTTCTAAGGGTTGGACTAAAATGTTCATAATTCTCTGGAAAGAGGAGGCGGCGTTACACAAGCCGAAAGGCATAACCTTATACGTAAATAGTCCGTTCTTAACTACGAACCCGGAAATCTCTTGGGCCCTAGCAGTTAATGGCACCTGGTAATACCCTCTCAGCAAGTCTAATCTGGTCACAAAGTTGGCACCGGCTACAGCATCTATTAAATCATCAATCCTGGGTAATGGAAACCCATCTGGTTTGGTGACTGAATTTACTTTACGGTAATCCGTGCAAAGGCGTACGGTACCATCGGGTTTTGGGACCAATAAACAGGGAGAGGCCCAAGGTGTCCAACTGGGTTCTATCAAATTATATTCCAGTAATGTATTTATTTCTTGTTGAATTAATTCTTGCTTAGCAGGAGAGACCCGGTAAGGGGATTGCTTTATTGGACTATCTTCTAACAATTCAATATCGTGGAAACCCAATGTACAAGGAGTAGGGATATCTTTGAAGATGGAGTTATATTTAGTGATTAACTCTTTGATTTGAGATTTTTGGGAGGTAGGAAGAACTTCCAGGAAATGGTCTAGTTCTTTTAAAACTTCAGAATTATGTAGTCTAAATTCTCTTACTTCCCTTACAGTGTCATTCCTTATTTCAGTGGATGTAGGTTGAATAGAGGTAATAATAGTAGGGAGAAGGCTAGACTCGTACTTCTTTAAGTTATCTATGTGATACCTCTTAATTTTCTTACGACGTCCTGGTTCACGGACCAGATAATTCACCTCATTTTCTTTGTCTACTATTTCATATGGCCCCAAATATCTAGGTTTTAAAGAATGTCCTGGAATTAAGTTTTTAACTAACACTAATTCATTCGGAGAGAATGAACGAGATTTAGCCTTTTGGTCATAAGATTTCTTCATTTTGGCTTGAGCTTCTGACAGATTCACGGCAGCTAAGCTTTTTAATTTGGAGAGAGGTTCTTTCCAAAGTAGAGGACTGGGATGAAGAGGTCCTCTCTTCCCTATCCAAGAATCTCGTAATATGGCTAGGGGTCCTCGCACCTGATGTCCAAAAATCAAGTCAAATGGAGAGTATTTAGTACTTTCTTGTTCAGCTTCACGGAGGGCGAAGAGAAGAAAGGGTAAACCTTCGTCCCATTCACGAGAATATTGCTCACAGTAAGCACGTAAAGTAGATTTAAGGGTTTGGTGGAATCTTTCTAGCACTCCTTGTGACTGGGGATGATATGCTGTAGAGAGGATCTGTCTTACTCCTAATCGAGACATAGCCTCTTTAAAAACCTTAGACGTAAAATTAGAACCTTGGTCAGATTGAATTTCACGTGGTATGCCTACTTGAGCAAAGAAGCGTATTAAAGCTCTTACTATATTTCTGGAATTAATTTTGGACATGGGGATAGCATCAGGATACCGAGTTGCCATATCTATGATAGTGAAGATATACTGGTTACCCCTTTTTGTGCGGGGCAACGGTCCTACACAATCAATAACTAATCTTTCAAAAGGTTCTTCAGGACATTTTATTGGAAGTAAAGGGGCAGACGCGGGATTGTGCGCCGTTTTGCCTATTATTTGACAAACGTGGCACTTCCGTAGTTTGTCAGCAATACAAGTCCTCATCTGAGGCCAAAAAAAATATTTCCTTATCTTTTTCTCTGTCTTACGAGATCCTAAATGACCTCCCAGTGGATTATCATGTGCTAGTTCAAATACCATATTACGTAAGGACGATGGCACCACTAACAAGTTTCCTTTTGAACTCAAATCATTATCATTATTTCTCTTCCAAAGAAAACCGTCTTCATCTAAAAGGTAACCTTCCTCTTTATCCTTATTGGTTAAACTTTTATCGTCCTTTAGAGCTATAAGAAATTCTTCTTTATTACATTTTCTAGCTAGGTCCGCAGGGACTGGTAAAACTTTGTCACCTGTGGGTCTCGACTGAATTGCTTCGCTAAACAGGAAGTTCAAACCTAATTCATCGGACATTTCTAAAGGCTGTTGAATATCCAAATTGTTAGAGTTCTTAGCCATGGCTCTGGTGACCACATTAAGGGGAAATAAATCTAGCCCTGCCTCAGAGGCTTCTAAGGCATAATTTACATCACAAGGATTATCTAAAACCAGAGGCTCTCTGGGTATCTCCAATTGATCAATTTCGTTCCCGATTAATAGATCCACGCCGGCAATGGGAAAAGGTTTATCTAAAAGTCCCACATTGATCCAGCCTACATATCCAGGCAGTTCTACATAAATCCTTATAATAGGGACCTTTATTATTGTGCCTCCGTAAGCCTCTAATAATACGTCTAGCCGGGGTTCACTACTAGTAGGTAACTTTACCAGGTTTGATCTTAATAAAGAGAGATAGCTGCCAGTATCTCGAAAGGTAGTGATATTTACTAACCTCTCTTTACAGAGTCCGAACTTCCCCTGGGAAAAGTAGGGTTCCATAGCTACTCGGACCTTTTCTTCTGAAGCACTGTCGTGGTAAAGTCATCTATTAGACGGTCTGCTAGATGAGGCCTGAAAAGGTAGAGATTCATCATCCAGAGTTTCATACTTCCGAGAGGAATTTATTACCTGGGTAGGATATCTCCCTCTTGGTTGGGTTTTATCTTCCCGCTGTTTATGCCAACACTGGGACTGTCTATGACCTAACTTTTTACAAAAAAGGCACAGTGGTAATTGATCTTTAGGATACTGTCTGGAGAAAGAGCCGTTTGTCACCTGTTTTTTGTCTGAATACACCTTCAAAGGTTCGCCAGCTGGAGCTTTCCTAGCCGTCAATCTTGAACTAAAACCTTGGGAGGTAGATTTCTTTTCCGGGGCCTTAGACATTTCTGTGGTTATAGCATGGGAAATTTCAAAGTGATCTGCGTGGGCAGCAGTATCTAACAAGTTAGTAGTGGGAAATGTCAAAAGATAAGTATGCACCGTCTCTGGAAAATATTTAAAAAGGTCTTCATGCAACATCAGCTGGGAAAGTGACTCTACTGAGGCGGCTCCCGCGGCCCTACGCCAACGCTCAAAAGCAGAGAGCTTTTCCCTGGCAAAGTCCACCCAAGACTGCTGAGGATATTTCTTCAGAGTTCTAAACATCTTCAAATAACTGACAGGTAATAAATCATAAGCTTTCAGAAGACAATCTTTTACCTGAGTATAATCAGAATATTGTTCAAAAGGTAAGTTGGCAGTTATGGTTTGGGCTTTTCCTATTAAAGATGAATGTATTAAAGCAGCCCAATATTTAGGAGGCCATTGCATCACCTTCGCCTGATTTTCGAATGCTTCAAAAAATGAATCTAAATTATCCTCCGTAAATTTAGGCATCAAAGAGGCTGCTTTACCAAGGTCAAATGAAGGGATTGTATACATATTACTGGATTCTCTTTTCTTCCTCAGTACTTCCCGTTCATAAAGCAAAGATTCACGTTCAAAATTCTCCCTTTTTAACTTTCTCTGGGCTTCTACAAAGGAGGTTTGAAGCGATAAAATACGTTCTAGACGTTCAAAATTCTCCTTAGATTGAATAGTAGTCAAAAGGGCTAAAGAGATTTGAGGTGGAACGTGTTCATCATCCAAAAGGACTTCTTGTTCTGTTTCAAAAACATCTGTAAATGGTTTACCTGGATCCGTTTCTTTAGTGTGATTGAGTTCTGTTCCCCATATAGTCCTTGGAGATGGAATTGGAGTCGTTGTAGCAGCGTAGCATTTCCGAGTATCAGGAAGTTCATGTCCGTCGTCTCCAGTAGGGGTTGTTAGCGTCGTAGTTTCGGCCTCGGGCGTCTGTAGAAAAGAATTCAAAAAGGAAGGAATATCTGCTTCTCCATTCTCAGTCTCTGGATCCTGCTCATCTGGAAAAAGGACATTCTGTATCATACATCTGACTGTCTGGGCAGTGAAATGCCTGTCGTATTTTATGCCCAAGCTTCGTGCTAATTGCCAACAAGATTGAAGCTTCAAATTTTGTAATTTCTCCTTTGTTATATCTTCAAACCTCTCTGCCATTTCTACATTCATTTTAAAGGAAATTCAGTGTTATGCTCCCGGACACAGGCCCCCACTTGTTACACTCCAAGTATTGTAACAACTATTTCCTTTTTAGAGCATAACAATTTTGGTCAGAGAGGTTAGGGTAATAATAATGATCCTCCGGAATGCCTAATTTTAATTAAGTATATTCATAATATAACAAAAGCCAGTTATAATATACGAATTATCGTATATAAGTTAAGAATACATGTTTCTTCTGTAGTATCCAACATATACATAAGGCTTTCAAAACAGAGGATTAGGAGGATATCCTAGATATAACATATATATAAATGGAGATTACTTTATACATTAAAGTCTTGTTTCCCAATTGGAAGCAGTCAGAATAAAACAGAATATGTCCAGGCCGGCTAATAAATCTTGGCCAGTTACCAGAGACGAGCAGGAGTGTTCTCGTTGGCTGCTACTTCTTCACTGCTCGTCCCTCAACCTTGAGCATACAGGTAAAGTGGGTCACGTGACGTGACTCACCAACACTCAGTAGAGTAGTTGAACATAAAGGGGGGGGGGGGAACATCGAACATCACGGCTAACTACACACCGGCACACCGGGCGGCAGGCAGGTTACTATAGCTCCAATTAAACTTATCATGGCCATGTTACATAAATTATAATTGTTAATAAGAATTAATCTTAATAATACAAGGACGTTCATTTCCAATTTAGCTATTAAAGGAAATGACCGCAATGTAATATTAAAGGAAGGTTAACCATAGGGGCATGACAATAACCCACATGGAGACAAACTCAGGAGATTAATTGATCTGTATATTTTGACCCCCTTCTGCTGAAGAGGATCCTAGAAGGGAGTCAAAATATACAGATCAATTAATCCCAAGTTTGTCTTTATGTTTGTTATTATTGACCATATGATATAATATGAAATGAAAAAATTACAACTTGTATTCATAAAATAGAATGGAAAGTACAGTGCCTGCACTGTTGCAGTTTTATAACTGTAGTGTAAGTGCACCTCTAGCAAGACATTGATGGAGTGAGTGATGGTGAAAGTTTTTCTTTTTTGGGCCACGCTGCCTTGGTGGGAGACAGTCAATGTGTTAATAAAATAAAAAAATAGATGAGGTCTAGGTGATTTAGACCTTCATTAATGTTTTAGTAATTTTTCCCTACATAAATGTAACAAATAATATTGTAATGTACCACAGACAGCTTTGCTATTTTTGAAAAATAATTGTGTTCTAGATCTCTCTCAGAGTTTCTGGTAGTGATAAAGAACACTGTTCTAGTACATATATGGTACTTACTATAGTAAAGCATCCCACATTCATTATAATTTAGTAATTAATGATTGTAGCTACACTGAGAGTAAAAGGTAGATGGGATACAAGGAGAATAGAAGCATCAGGGAAGAGAGAGGTGAAGGTTTATAAACTAAAAGAGGAGGCAGTTAGGGTAAGATATAAACAGCTATTGGAGGATAGATGGGCTAATGAGAGCATAGGCAATGGGGTCGAAGAGGTATGGGGTAGGTTTAAAAATGTAGTGTTAGAGTGTTCAGCAGAAGTTTGTGGTTACAGGAAAGTGGGTGCAGGAGGGAAGAGGAGCGATTGGTGGAATGATGATGTAAAGAGAGTAGTAAGGGAGAAAAAGTTAGCATATGAGAAGTTTTTACAAAGTAGAAGTGATGCAAGGAGGGAAGAGTATATGGAGAAAAAGAGAGAAGTTAAGAGAGTGGTGAAGCAATGTAAAAAGAGAGCAAATGAGAGAGTGGGTGAGATGTTATCAACAAATTTTGTTGAAAATAAGAAAAAGTTTTGGAGTGAGATTAACAAGTTAAGAAAGCCTAGAGAACAAATGGATTTGTCAGTTAAAAATAGGAGAGGAGAGTTATTAAATGGAGAGTTAGAGGTATTGGGAAGATGGAAGGAATATTTTGAGGAATTGTTAAATGTTGATGAAGATAGGGAAGCTGTGATTTCGTGTATAGGGCAAGGAGGAATAACATCTTGTAGGAGTGAGGAAGAGCCAGTTGTGAGTGTGGGGGAAGTTCGTGAGGCAGTAGGTAAAATGAAAGGGGGTAAGGCAGCCGGGATTGATGGGATAAAGATAAAAATGTTAAAAGCAGGTGGGGATATAGTTTTGGAGTGGTTGGTGCAATTATTTAATAAATGTATGGAAGAGGGTAAGGTACCTAGGGATTGGCAGAGAGCATGCATAGTTCCTTTGTATAAAGGCAAAGGGGATAAAAGAGAGTGCAAAAATTATAGGGGGATAAGTCTGTTGAGTGTACCTGGTAAAGTGTATGGTAGAGTTATAATTGAAAGAATTAAGAGTAAGACGGAGAATAGGATAGCAGATGAACAAGGAGGCTTTAGGAAAGGTAGGGGGTGTGTGGACCAGGTGTTTACAGTGAAACATATAAGTGAACAGTATTTAGATAAGGCTAAAGAGGTCTTTGTGGCATTTATGGATTTGGAAAAGGCGTATGACAGGGTGGATAGGGGGGCAATGTGGCAGATGTTGCAAGTGTATGGTGTAGGAGGTAGGTTACTGAAAGCAGTGAAGAGTTTTTACGAGGATAGTGAGGCTCAAGTTAGAGTATGTAGGAAAGAGGGAAATTTTTTCCCAGTAAAAGTAGGCCTTAGACAAGGATGTGTGATGTCACCGTGGTTGTTTAATATATTTATAGATGGGGTTGTAAGAGAAGTAAATGCGAGGGTCTTGGCAAGAGGCGTGGAGTTAAAAGATAAAGAATCACACACAAAGTGGGAGTTGTCACAGCTGCTCTTTGCTGATGACACTGTGCTCTTGGGAGATTCTGAAGAGAAGTTGCAGAGATTGGTGGATGAATTTGGTAGGGTGTGCAAAAGAAGAAAATTAAAGGTGAATACAGGAAAGAGTAAGGTTATGAGGATAACAAAAAGATTAGGTGATGAAAGATTGAATATCAGATTGGAGGGAGAGAGTATGGAGGAGGTGAACGTATTCAGATATTTGGGAGTGGACGTGTCAGCGGATGGGTCTATGAAAGATGAGGTGAATCATAGAATTGATGAGGGAAAAAGAGTGAGTGGTGCACTTAGGAGTCTGTGGAGACAGAGAACTTTGTCCTTGGAGGCAAAGAGGGGAATGTATGAGAGTATAGTTTTACCAACGCTCTTATATGGGTGTGAAGCGTGGGTGATGAATGTTGCAGCGAGGAGAAGGCTGGAGGCAGTGGAGATGTCATGTCTGAGGGCAATGTGTGGTGTGAATATAATGCAGAGAATTCGTAGTTTGGAAGTTAGGAGGAGGTGCGGGATTACCAAAACTGTTGTCCAGAGGGCTGAGGAAGGGTTGTTGAGGTGGTTCGGACATGTAGAGAGAATGGAGCGAAATAGAATGACTTCAAGAGTGTATCAGTCTGTAGTGGAAGGAAGGCGGGGTAGGGGTCGGCCTAGGAAGGGTTGGAGGGAGGGGGTAAAGGAGGTTTTGTGTGCGAGGGGCTTGGACTTCCAGCAGGCATGCGTGAGCGTGTTTGATAGGAGTGAATGGAGACAAATGGTTTTTAATACTTGACGTGCTGTTGGAGTGTGAGCAAAGTAACATTTATGAAGGGATTCAGGGAAACCGGCAGGCCGGACTTGAGTCCTGGAGATGGGAAGTACAGTGCCTGCACTCTGAAGGAGGGGTGTTAATGTTGCAGTTTAAAAACTGTAGTGTAAAGCACCCTTCTGGCAAGACAGTGATGGAGTGAATGATGGTGAAAGTTTTTCTTTTTCGGGCCACCCTGCCTTGGTGGGAATCGGCTGGTGTGATAATAAAAAAAAATAATAAAAAAAATTAATGATTGTTAAAGTATAAAGGAAATTGATTACAATTGCTATTTTTTTTTTCATTGCAATGCCTTTTTTATGACTGTGCTACTATACACCAGTTTTTTTTTTTAAATTTATGGTTTAGTGATACGGTATGCTAATTTTCCTACTATTTTTTCAGGTGCATGGACATAATGCTTGATAATCAAATAGAACGTGTACAGAGCCTGAGATTGGCTCGCCGAATGCTGCAAGTAGCACCTAGTCTCTTTCCAGTTGCTCTAGCTCGTTGCCTTATTGCTATTGCTCGTGACGGAGCCAAGGAGAGGGATAGGCTTCTTCGATCTGCTCTTGCCACTCTTAATGAAATGGGTGTGTAAGTCTGCCAGTGACATCTGTTTCTTCTTTGTAATGTTTTATACAGGAATTTCTAGTAGATGTTTCTTGACTTAAATTGGGTTATGTTCTGATGAACTCATCCTAAGTTGAAAATATTGTAAGTCAGATATGAATATATAATAAATAGCTAGTCAAAAATATAATAAATACCTAGCTAGTTTCTCTTTTTAACATTAGTAATGTATACAGGAGAAGGGGTTACTAGCCCCTTGCTCCTGGCATTTTAGTCGCCTTTTACAACATACATGGCTTATGGAGGAAGAATTCTGTTCCACTTCCCCATGGAGATAAGAGGAAATAAACAAGAACTAGTAGGAATATAGAAGAAAACCCAGAGGGTTTTCTTCTATATTCTTGTACATGAATGTATAGTGTGACTTAAGTGTAAGTAGAAGTAGCAAGATGTACCTGAAATCTTGCATGTTTATGAGACAGAAAAAGATACCAGCAATCCTTCTTTCTTTCTTTCAACACACCGGTCGTATCCCACCTAGGCAGGGTGGCCCAAAATGAAAAACGAAAGTTTCTCCTTTTTTTTTTTTTTTTAACACACCGGTTGTATCCCACCAAGGCAGGGTGGCCCAGAAAGACAAACGAAAGTTTCTCCTTTTAAATTTAGTAATTTATACAGGAGAAGGGGCTACTAGGCCCTTGCTCCTGACATTTTAGTTGCCTCTTGCAACACGCATGGCTTACGGAGGAAGAATTCTCTTCCACTTCCCCATGGAGATAAGAGGAAATAAACAAGAACAAGAACCAGAAAGAAAATAGAAGAAAACCCAGAGGGGTGTGTGTATATATACCCTTGTACATGTATGTGTAGTGTGACCTAAATGTAAGTAGAAGTAGCAAGATGCACTTGAAATCTTGCATGTTTATGAGACAAACAAAAGACATCAGCAATCCTATCATCATGTAAAACAATCCCTCACTTGGCAGGATGGTAGTACCTCCCTGGACAGTTGCTGTCTACCAACCTACTACCTAGGAAATTAAATCCTCATGTATGATAATCGATTTTTAAGTTAGTGTCCTCGTCTCCAAAGATGGCAGGTTTGAAGAATTCACTGTATATCAAATACTCGTTTTCTTTTTTGTCACATAATTCCTCGGAGATATAGTGCTAGTTATTAATATATACTCATTCCAAAAAACTTTATTCCCCATATAATTCAAAGAAATTGTACTTGCTAGCAGATATACAGCTATTAAGAAGTAACATGTGCAACATAAATGTTGATAAGAGAAACAGAAAAATATAAAGTACTGTATTTTCAGGCATATACGGTGCGCTTTTTTCCCAATAAAAGTCTTGGAAAATCAGCCTGCACCTTATGTGCTCAAGGTCAGGGCCAAAGGTGAGCTTTGTGTTACTGGCAAGTGGTGTTTTATAAATGGACATCCAGTTCATTATAGTAATGTACATGTATAGTTGTAATACTCGTAATGTTCATGTGCCTTATATGCCAGAAAATACACTTAAGTCTTCAAAATATTCACAGCAAACAAAGAACATGACTGGCATGCTATACAGTGTTGTTAGACAAATGTTGTGTAATGACTGTGTATTGCTAATTTATCAGACTGCTAACAGCTCGACTTTTTTTTTTTTTTTAAGCTGTGCTAAACACCGCTGTGTTTGTGGAGTGTGGTGGGGTCGGTGTGTTGCTGCACAACGTCCTGGACTGTGCAATGCCGCGGATTAATGAAGCTCTTATGGGTGCCATACTCTACCTGCTCAACACCCCCACCTGGCGATCACATTGCTCTCAGCTGCACCAGATCCTTGCACCGTTCTCTGATTTCCATTACAAACACACGAGCTATGATCTTGAATATTATAGCAAAAGGTATGCTGAATAGAAGTATGAAGGTTGAATATGTTGTTAAATGAGGTGGCCATTATGTGAATATTATGTACATGCATGTAGGGTCACAGGCAGCCTACACAGGCCCTATGCCCACGCACATTGCCAGGGGCTCCTCACCCTTTACTGAAAATAAAAAAAAAGTGTATTGTATTTAAAAGGTGCAGAGTGTAGATGGATTAATAAGAAGACACGAACAGTATTCTTGCAGTTTTTTTATTGAAAAGGAATAAAGTTCAGTAATTTCCAAATTTATACTGCTGATTTTAACAAATAATAAAGTTATAGACTCATATTTTGAAAAACAAATTATATACTGTATCAAATAATCCTTACAGTGCATATAATTGTGTCAAAAAGGAAATGGAAGGGCAAGAAGATTTAAAATTTGTAACATATTACAATCAAAGTAATATGGTGATGACAGACTAACTTTTTGACTTAGAAAATTTTAATGATTGTAAACACCTTCCTGGTCTTGCAACTAGCAGGTCAGTGTGTTATCCACTGTACTATGCCTGCTTCAACCATGTGTATTTCTGTATACACCAGGAAGGTTAGCTTGGGCCACCACTGTGACCAAACATACAAGTGTTTAACAAGTGTATCTCCTTCAAAGTCTTTATGAATTACTCATGAAATTATAATGACATGATTCTAAACCACTCCTTGAGTTTACAGTGAGTCCTGTACCCATTGTAAACTCATCGACTCCACGAAAACAGCTCTGCCATTCCTGATTATGCCCCTGCATAATCAGGAATGCATAGTCGAGGGTGCCCTGTGAGAGATGTTTACCAGCATTTGTTTATATATGTACAGTACTGTATATATGGTCTTAATTGAGGCACTTGAGCATTAAAGTGTAAGATTGATTTTTGTGTTTAGTGTTATATATATTTTTTTCAACACTTCATCTGTCTCCCACTGAGGCAGGGTGATCCAAAAAGAAAGAAACACTTTAACCATCATCCAACACACTCCCCATCATTCACACATAATCACTCACTTTGCAGAGGTGCCCAGATACAACATTTAGATATCACTCCAAACAGTCAGTATCCTGAACCCCTCCTTTAAAGTGTAGATGTTGTATTGTCCACCTTCAGGATTGAGGTCTAGCTAACCAGTTTCCCCTGAATCCCTTCACAAAATATTACCCTGCTCACACTCCAACAGCTCGTCAGGTCCCAAAAACCATTCATCTCCATTCACTCTTATCTAACACGCTCACACAAAACCTCTTTTATCCCCTCCCTCATCCTTTTCTAGGACGACCTCTTCCCCTCCTCCCCTTCACTGCAAATTTATACACACCCCAAGTCATCCTATTTATGTATATGCATTTATTTTTTTAACACCAGCCGTCTCCCATTGAGGCAGGGTAACTTGAAAAAGAAGAAATGCTTCTTTTTACATTTAGCTATATATGCAAGAGAAGAGGTCATGATATTTATTATATGTTCATTAATTTTTCTTTTCTAGTGAGGAGCGTGAGCTGCGTACACAGGCTGGGAAGATGGCTGTGTTAGTGTGCCTGAGGTCATGGCCTGGGCTGGTGGCACTCTGTCAGCCAAACACAGCAGCACTTAGATCCCTTGTGGCATTACTCTATCCTAATCATGAGGATACCAGGGTACGTTTAACCTTTCATTCTGTATATAAAACACTACACAAATAACCCACTTAGTAGAAAGAAGCTTATGATGATGTTTTGGTCTGACTTCGATAATCGACTAGTGGCTGGTGTTTGTGTGTAGTTAATGGTCCAATCAGACTCAAACATTGTCATAAGCTTCTTTCTCCTGTGTGTAGTTATTTGTGTAGTGTTCCAGTCATGATAAAGATAAAGATTTTCTGTCTTTGGAATGTTTACAACGTGTGATTACAATTTTGATTTGTTAGCAGTTTGGAGGGATATGTTGTGTATCTTTATACGTATATGCTTCTAAACTGTTGTGTTCTGAGCACCTCTGCAAAAACAGTGATTATGTGTGAGTGAGGTGAAAGTGTTGAATGATGATGAAAGTATTTTCTTTTTGGGTATTTTCTTTCTTTTAGAAAGGTCACCCTGCCTAGGTGGGAGACGACCGACAAAAAAAAAAAAAGTACAAAGAAAGCCATTATTATGCTGGGACATTTCAAGCAGACTAAACCTATTGTGCCTGTATGAAAGTATAGTAGTACCAACACTCTTATATGGGTGTGAAGCTTGGGTTGTAAATGCTGCAACGAGGAGGCGGTTGGAGGCAGTGGAGGTGTCCTGTTTAAGAGCAATGTGTGGTGTAAATAATATGCAGAAAATTCGGAGTGTGGAAATTAGAAGGTGTAGAGTTAATAAAAGTATTAGTCAGAGGGCTGAAGAGGGTTTGTTGAGGTGGTTTGGTCATTTAGAGAGAATGGATCAAAGTAGAATGACATGGAGAGCGTATAAATCTGTAGGGGAAGGAAGGCGGGGTAGGGGTTGTCCTCGAAAAGGTTGGAGGGAGGGGGTAAAGGAGGTGTTGTGGGTGAGGGGTTTGGACTTCCAGCAAGCGTGCGTGAGCGTGTTCGATAGGAGTGAATGGAGACAAATGGTATTTGGGACCTGACGAGCTGTTGGAGTGTGAGCAGGGTAATATTTAGTGAAGGGATTCAGGGAAACAGGTTATTTTATATAACCGGACTTGAGTCTTGGAAATGGGAAGTACAATGCCTGCACTCTAAAGGAGGGGTTTGAGATATTGGCAGTTTGGAGGGATATATTGTGTGTTTTTATACGTACATGTATATACTTCTAAACTGTTGTATCCTGGGCACCTCTGCAAAAACAGTGATTATGTGTGAGTGAGGTGAAAGTGTTGAATGATGATGAAAGTATTTTCTTTTTGGGGATTTTCTTTCTTTTTGGGTCACCCTGCCTTTGTGGGAGACGGCCGACTTGTTGAAAAAAAAAAAAATTAAACTACTTTGATTGTATTCTTTTTTTTCCTTCTACATTACTTCACTGTTGCCATTGTGTGTGTTAATGGTTCTGTGGATCAGTGCTAAGGTGGCTTGATCTCACACCAAAGTTTCTGAATTTGGAAAAGAAATATGGGAATGAGACCAATTAAGAAACACTATATGTACTATAGAGTAGAGGTTAATGAATCTAGAATGTAAGTAGAATTTGTGAAGTTTATTTGAAAGCTTATATGTCCATGAGATGAAAAGGAGGATGATAATCAATCCTGCCAGAGGACAAAAAATTCACTATGACTTTGGCTAGAGTCTCCTATGCTTAGCAGGGTCTTTTAAGGATGTGTTAATTGCAGCTTAGCAATATTAAGAGGCTGAATTTGGCATGATACATACATTATTCTCCATGGGGGAAGTGGAAAAGAATCTTTTCTCTGTAAGCCATGCATGTCGTATGAGGCGGCTAAAATGCCAGGAACAAGTGGCTAGTAACCTCTTCTCTATAAATTACTAAATGTAAAACAAAAAACTTTTGCTTTCCATTTTAGATTACCTTGCTTCATTGGGTGTTTAACTGTAGTAGGAACTATGAGGTAGACACTTTGGTATACTGTAATTATGATGGGTATAACATTGAAGGGATTCAGGGAAACCGGTTATTTTCATATAGTCGGACTTGAGTCCTGGAAATGGGAAGTACAATGCCTGCACTTTAAAGGAGGGGTTTGGGATATTGGCAGTTTGGAGGGATATGTTGTGTATCTTTATATGTGTATGCTTCTAGACTGTTGTATTCTGAGCACCTCTGCAAAAACAGTGATAATGTGCGAGTGTGGTGAAAGTGTTGAATGATGATGAAAGTATTTTCTTTTTGGGGATTTTCTTTCTTTTTTTTGGGTCACCCTGCCTCGGTGGGAGACGGCCGACTTGTTGAAAAAAAAAAAAAAAAAAAATTTTTAAAACTTTAATAGTTTCGAATAGGTATATAATATTATTTTTTCGACATGTGTCGGTAGTAAATTATGCAGATTTAGCCTAGGATTACCCAATAAAGTCAAACACAGCAATGGAAAATTAAAATTTTGAGTATTTGAAATGTGTTTAGGACATTAGTCATTATCCCTCAAATGTTCAATAACATGCTTAACCAACAACAGTGTTTTTTTTCTTCCAGAAAGCTATCATTGAGCTGCTTTACGAGTTGTTCCGAGTGCCTCTCGGGGAGTGGACCGGTGACTATGAAGATGCTCTCTCTGAGCATGTATCTGTCTCTGCATCAGACACAGACATGTGGCGCCTTCATGAAGGTTTTGTGGCAGCAGAGTCTCGGGCAGTCTTACCTCATATTGCCAAATTTAGGTGAACAGGTGTTCCTTGACTTATGATGGGGTTACATTCTGACGAACCCATAAGAATTCGTAAATATCTTTCAGCCATGCGTGTCATAAAAGGCAGCTAAAATGCTAGGAGCAAGGGGCTAATAACCCTTTCTCCTGTATATATTACTAAATGTACAAGGAGGAAAAACTCTTGTTTCTTCTTTCCCATTGAGGTGGGGTGATAAAAAAACAAAACAAAAAAAAAAGAAAAAATTTTCACCACCATTCATTCAATTGCTGTCTTGCCAGAAGTGTGCTGACATGACAGTTCAGAAGGCCCTCTGTATTCTAACATCATCATCCATTCCTTGATATCACAGTTCAGAAAGCCCTCTGAACTGTAACATCATCACCCCTTCCTTGTAGTGCAGGAACTGCATAATACAGTATGGTACAGTACTGGCAAAATACAGTACAGTACCGTAAATACATATCCATTATAGTATTTAGATTTCTATGCTTCCATCCCCAGATGATTTGTTTACATGAATATTTTTGGTAATCGAAATTTTCAATTAGCAGTGTATGTATATATTTTGTGACTTACGACTTGTATGTTATATCTCATTTTTGTCTTCAATTTCCAGACCGAATCTCATCCAGAACCACTTAGCCCTGGTACTCTACACGTTAATGTGTGTGGATCTGTTCCCTGCTTTGTGTGAGGTCATTGTTACCAGCTCGGCTCCTTTGTCGGTCAGGACAACCATTTTACTAGGTAAATTTGTAACTTTTTAACTGCAGTTGCTTCCCTCGTGAAACGTAGTCTTTCTCCCAAATTCCTGGGGTTCCTTGTTTGCAGGTTTAGATTATTGGACTTAATTCTGATGGGCAGTCAGTGAATAAATTCATTTATTTGGAAAAACACAACAAAATTGAAACATTAAGACATCTTATATATTGAAGGCAATTTGAGTACTTACAGTGATCATAACTGCATATCAGCATTCATTAGTTGTTCATTTATTCCATTGTGCCCTGATTGTAAGTCTGAAACATCCCAAGTTGGTACACCGTAAGTAGTGGACCGACTGTACAGTTGTGTTGATGAACAATGGAGGAACAGTTGTTGATGAACAATTACTTTTATATACAATATTTTTAGAGAAACATACGATGATAAATTTTGTTTATTGCAGGCGAATTGCTCCACCAAGCTAACCAAAACTTACCTAGTGAATGTGGTTCTCTTTCCCATTCGCTCCCTATCCTGTTGGAGAGAGCGGCTGGTCAAGATGCTACTCATCGCATGCGAGCAACACAGGCCATCACTGCGCTGTTGACGTTGGCTCGGGCCAAACTCAATTCTCAAAATAATTCTACCAGTCTGTATTTAGCACACATTATTCAGTGTTCACCAAAGGCAAAGGAACGCATCCCTAAAGTTTACACTTCGTCGTCAAATGCCAAACTCAGCAAGGTAGGTAAATAATGCTTCAATTGTTCATTGAAAAGGTGTAAGAGTATGTGATACTGATTGTGGTATAAACATGCATGCATCTTTAATGTTGTCTGTCTCTTACTTACAGTTATGTTATGTAATTATAGATTTTTGTGATATAAATATGCATCCATTTTTAACATTGTCTCTAATTACAGTTTTGTTACAATGTACAGTGGACCCCCGGTTTACGATATTATTTCATTCCAGAAGTATGTTCAGGTGCCAGTACTGACCGAATTTGTTCCCATAAGGAATATTGTGAATTAGATTAGTCCATTTCAGACCCCCAAATATACACATACAAACGCACTTACATAAATACACTTACATAATTGGTCGCATTGGGAGCTGATCGTAAACCGGGGGTCCACTGTACTATTTTATACACTGCTCTTTGATAGGTGTAGGCTAAAAGATTATGAATCTGATTTTAACCCGTAAACGGTCCAAACAGATCGACGTTCAAATTCGTAGTGCTACAAAAGTAGATCTACTTTTTTTTACATTTTTTCAAATATAACAAAAAAAAATGTAGATAAAAGTTTTTTTTACACATTTTCAAATGTAAAACAAAAAAGATCTACATTTTTTACATACTTTCAGATGTTGAAAAAACGTATATATACGTTTGGACCATTTAAGGGTTAAATAGAATAAAAAAGGCACAATACCATGACTGGAACAATACACAAATAACTCGCATGTAGAAGACTGTAACTTATGATGGCATATCAGTCTGACTTGGACCATTAACTACTCATTCCTGTGGTATTAGTTAATGGTCCAAGTTGGACTGAAATGTCAACATGAGTTTTGGTATCCTGTGTGTGGATTTTCTGTGTAAAATGGAAGTTAACTGTCCTCAAACCAGGCTACAAGGGTATAAAAATTCTCAGAACTAATCATAGATTCATTACACAGGTATACAATAGATACTTAACACAGATATACAATAGATACATTACACAGTTATATAATGGATACATTATGTAGGTATACAGTTACTCTTTGTTGATGATACAATGATTTTGTGAGATGCAGAGAAGTGAAGCGTAGAATGGTGTGTCAGAATAAAGCTGAATATGAATGCAGTAGAAAGCAGGGTGAGGGGAGTTTGAAGTCATATTGTGAAAAATTTCATGCTGGATTGGAAGTGGAGACAGTAAATGTGTTTAGATGCTTGGTAGTGTGTGTGTTAGTAGGTGGGTTCATGAAAGATGAGTTGAAATGCACAATAGGTGAAGAAAGAATGTAGGAGGAGTGTTGAGGAATCTGTGGCTGGAAAGAAGAATGTCAGTGATAAAAAAAAAAATGAATGCTTTATATCACAGTAGTCAGTACTTTTGAATAATGTGAATATTTAGCAGATAATAAGTGATAAAAAAGATGTGGTGGTGGTGTAAAAAGTATAACTTGGTTAATGGAAGAGAAATTGAAATGACTCGGTCATATAAAAACTGCAAGATAAGCTTAGCACAAGGGTATGTAAATCTGTTGTGACTGGAAGGATTGTATAGGAAATGTCCTAGGAAGGGAGGGAATGGGAGTGTAATGAGGTTTTTGAGAGGTCAGGGGTTGAGAATCCAGCACTCGTGTGAGCATGTTAAATTAGAGTGAGTAGCGGCAAATGGTTTTTGCAATCTGAGGTGCTGATAAAATGTAAGGATGTTATCCGTGGAAGGATTCCCAGGAAACTTGTTACAGGAGGTCCTGCACATACAGCACCTCTTTTCCTGTTCCACGTTTTTGTTGGCTTTCAAGTGATCCATTGTTCCACCCACCCATGACAATCACCGGCATGTGGAACAAATGAACTATGGCTTAGTTTGAAGCCAGGGAAAATGTGGAACACCAAAAAGAAGGTGCTATATATGTGGGGGCCTCCTGTATTAAGGTTTGAGTTTTGCATCTGCACTTTGTTGTATCATAAGTTATTATCTTAGTCTTTTGTTATCTTGGCAGTGGCTGGGTAAAGATCACGACGAGTTGATCCACCAAACTCTGAAAGACTCAGAAGTGTTAATCTTTGGAAGAGACCCTCACTTGTGGAAGTGGGAGCTCATTATTCCTGTACTCAGGGTAAGTGTTTGTTACTAGATAGTAAGTGTATGAATGTTATATTTTCCATCACATTGCCTTGTATACTGGAAATATAGTCATTCACTAGACATAGACTTTATTTTTTGTAAAGATTTTGTTTTTTATTTCTAAGACTTGGTTTTATAATAAAAATAATTGAAACGTTTAAGAACTGGCTAAAAATTATACATTTTAGAATAAAGCAAGTTTCAAAATAAGTTTTGCAGGTTTGACTTTTATTGTCTTTAAAGTTGTACCCAATACAGTTGTTCTTATATCTGCTTCTAACTAAAAGATTAATTAGTTTTAACCACAAATAGCCTAGCATCAACAGGATGCTAGGCTATTTGGCTAATTCCTTAACGGAAACGTAAATTTTTCTGCACTGTGTGTACAGGGGCTCCTCAGCTTATCATGGTTCGAGTTTTAATATTTTGACTTTACGATGGTTGGAACTTAAGATAATTACCCAGCATGAAGGCAGCGAGTCCATAACTTGTATTCGTTCATTTACTTTTCAATACTGCTATTTAGTTACAGTAATTATTTGCTTATTTACTTATTCAGTGACAGTAGTTATTTATTTACTTATTTATTAATCATATTCATATTCGACTTTTGATATTTTCGACATATGATGGGTTCATCGGAACTTAATCACATCGTAGGTCGAGGAGCACCTGTAATTAAAAGCATAGTTAGGGAAGATTTGTGACGACCTTGATTTACTGATCTTGTGTGTGTGAGGCAGACTGATTAAGCTGCAACTCAGGTGAACCTTTTCAACCATAGAAATACCAAATGCTGCATGTGTATCTTGATCATCATATTGCTTTTGTAAAACCTTTTGTTTTGTTAAGACTGTGTTGAATGTTGCAGTGGCCTACATCTTCCTTGCAACGATTGGATGACAGCAGCTACAGACTCTTTGTGAGACGAGTTTTGCACTTTTACAAGCCAAGTTCTGGACTATTTGCTAATGTAGACCTCACTCACGACCTTGCGCAGGTGTTTGCTCAAGGACTGCTCCACTTCTGTGACTTTCTTCTGGGTGCATCTGAGGTATGAGACAGCAGTCACTCTCTGCTAACATACTAGTATCAAAACACAAAAGTTTAATATACACTGGTCATTACCACAAGTTATCATGTGACTCTGGCCAAGTGACCTTGTACAGGAGGTCACTCCAAGTTACACCTTTCCAGGAAGGGGCCTTGAAGGGTATTAATCTCACCACAGTGTTTCTTACCACAGCACTAGCTGCAGTATTCACTGTCCTTACACCACAGCCCTCCCACACCACAGCACTCCCACACCATGGCCCTCCCACACCATGGCCCTCCCACACCACAGCCCTCCCACACCACAGCCCTCCCACACCACAGCCCTCCCATACCACGGCATTCCCACACCATGACATTCCCACACCACAGCACTCCCACACCATGGCAATTCCACACCATGGCACTCCCACACTATGGTCCTCCCACACCATGGCCCTCCCACAGCACTCCCACACCACAGCCCTCCCACACCACAGCCCTCCCACACCACAGTGCTCCCACACCACGGCCCTCCCACACCACAGCACTCCCATTCCACTGGCTCAGGCATGTGCCTATTCACTTTTCTGCTCTTCCTTTCACACCACTTTCTCAGTCATGCACCTACCCACACACCATAACACTCATTCATAAACCCAGTTGCCCTCTACTCTTGTCACTATCCTTCACCGCTACCCTCGCTGCTACCCTTGCCACTACTCTCCCATCCATACCACAACTCATGATTTTTTCTAGCTTCTTCTTTCAACACACTGGCCGTATCCCACTGAGGCGGGGTGGCCCAAAAGGAAAAACGAAAGTTTCTCCTTTTACATTTAGCAATATATACAGGAGAAGGGATTACTAGCCCCTTGCTCCCGGCATTTTAGTCGCCTCTTACATCATGCATGGCTTACGGAGGAAGAATTCTGTTCCACTTCCCCATGAAGGTAAGAGGAAATAAACAAGAACAAGAACTAGAAGGAAAATAGAAGAAAACCCAGAGGGGTGTGTATGTATATGCTTGTACATGTATGTGTAGTGTGACCTAAGTGTAAGTAGAAGTAGCAAGACGTACCTGAAATCTTGCATGTGTATGAGACAGAAAAAAAAAGACACCAGCAATCCTACCATCACGTAAAACAATTACAAGCTTCCGTTTTACACTCACTTGGCAGGACGGTAGTACCTCCCTGGGCGGTTGCTGTCTACCAACCTACTACCTACATTTTTCTAGCTTATCTGTATTATTTTATAGGTGCAACACCACACGGCTGCATATTTTAATTTTGGTCTTGGGTGTATTGTGAACAGCTTTTTCAGCATTTCCCCATCATTACAATATATCTGACTGCTATTTTAATATTGGCCATTGTTGCACAGGAGTTAATTTGTGATTTTCCAGTTAAGAGTGTGTAGAAAACTTTTTTTTTTTATTAACATATCGGACGTTTCCCACCAGGATAGGGTGGCTCGAAAAAAAACTTTTACCATCAATCACTCCATCACTGTCTTGTCAGAGGCATGCTTATACTGCAGTTATAAAACTGCAACATTAACACCCCTTCTTCTGAGTGCAGGCACTGTACCTCCCATCTCCAGGACTCAAGTCCAGCCTGCTGGTTTTCCTGAATCCCTTGATAAATATTACCCTTCTCATACTCCAACAGCAGGTCAGGTCCTAAAAACCATTTGTCTCTATTCGCTTTTATCTAACACACACTCACATGCTTGCTGGAAGTTCAAGCCCCTCGCACACAAACTCAAGTCCGGCCTGCTGGTTTCCCTGAATCCCTTGATAAATATTACCCTGCCCTCACTCCAACAGCAGGTCAGGTCCTAAAAACCATTTGTCTCTATTCGCTCTTATCTAACACACCCTCACATGCTTGCTGGAAGTTCAAGCCCCTCACACACAAAACCTCCTCTACCCCCTCCCTCCAACCTTTCCTCTACCCAGCCTGCCTTCCACTACAAATTTATACACTCTCGAAGTCATTCTATTTTGTTCCATCCTCTCGACATGTCCTAACCACCTCAACAACCCCTCCTCAGCCCTCAGGATAATAGTTTTGATAATCCTGCTCCTCCTCCTAATTTCCAAACTACGAATTTTCTGCATTATATTCACACCACACATTGCCCTCAGACACGACATCTCCACTGCCCTCAGCTTTGTTGAAGGCCTACTTTTACTGTGACATAATCTCCCTCTCTCCTACATACTCGAACCTGAGCCTCGCTATCCTCGTAAAAACTTTTCACCCCTTTCAATAACCTATCTCCTATTCCATACATTTACAACATCTGCCACATTGCCCCCCTATCCACCCTGTCATATGCCTTTTCCAGATCCATAAATGCCACAAAATCCTCTTTACCCTTATCTAAATACTGTTCACTTGTATGTTTCACTGTAAACACTTGGTCTACACACCTTCTACCCTTCCTAAAGCCTCCTTGTTCATCTGCTATCCTACTCTGTCTAACCTTAATTCTTTCAGTAATAACTCTACCATACACTTTACCAGGTATACTCAACAGACTTCTTCCCCCTATAATTTTTTCACTCTTTTTGTCTGCTTTGCCTTTATACAAAGGAACTATGCATGCTTTCTGCCAATTGCTAAGGTACCTTACCTTCTTCCATACATTTATTAAATAAAAGCACCAACCACTCCAGAAATATATCCCCACCTGCTTTTAACATTTCTATCTTTATCCCATCAATCCCAGCTACCTTACCCCCTTTCATTTTACCTACTGCCTCACGAACTTCCCCCACACTCACAACTCGTTTCTCCTCACTCCTACAAGATGTTATTTCCCTTTGCCCTATACACGAAATCATAGCTTCCCTATACTATTTGTTAACATTTAACAATTCCTCAAAATATTCTCTCCATCTTTCTGATACCTCTCCTCTCCTACTGTCAAATCCATTCATTCCCTAGGCTTCCTCAACTTATTAATCTCACTCCAAAACTTTTTCTTATTTTCAACAAAATTTGTTGATAACACCTCACCCACTCTCTCATTTGTGCTCTTTTTACACTGCTTCACCACTCTCTTAACCACTTTTCCTCTCCATATACTCCTTCCTCCTTGCATAACTTCTACTTTGTAAAAACCTGATAAAAGGTAAGTCAACTTTACAATTAGTTTAATTAATTATCCTGTTTAAGGGCAATGTGTGGTGTAAATATTATGCAGAAAATTCGGAGTGTGGAAATTAGGAGAAGGTGTGGAGTTAATAAAAGTATTAGTCAGAGGGCAGAAGAGGGGTTGTTGAGGTGGTTTGGTCATTTAGAGAGAATGGATCAAAGTAGAATGACATGGAAAGCATATAAATCTATAGGGGAAGGAAGGCGGGGTAGGGGTCGTCCTCGAAAGGGTTGGAGAGAGGGGGTAAAGGAGGTTTTGTGGGCAAGGGGCTTGGACTTCCAGCAAGCGTGCGTGAGCGTGTTAGATAGGAGTGAATGGAGACGAATGGTACTTGGGACCTGACGATCTGTTGGAGTGTGAGCAGGGTAATATTTAGTGAAGGGATTCAGGGAAACCGGTTATTTTCATATAGTCGGACTTGAGTCCTGGAAATGGGAAGTACAATGCCTGCACTTTAAATGAGGGGTTTGGGATATTGGCAGTTTGGAGGGATATGTTGTGTATCTTTATATGTGTATGCTTCTAGACTGTTGTATTCTGAGCACCTCTGCAAAAACAGTGATAATGTGCGAGTATGGTGAAAGTGTTGAATGATGATGAAAGTATTTTCTTTTTGGGGATTTTCTTTCTTTTTTGGGTCACCCTGCCTCGGTGGGAGACGGCCGACTTCTTGAAAAAAAAAAAAAAAAAAAAAAAAAAAAAAAAAAAAATATATATATATATATATATATATATATATATATATATATATATATATATATATATATATATGTATATAATATATATATATATATATATTTATTTTTTTTTTATTATCACACTGGCCGATTCCCACCAAGGCAGGGTGGCCCGAAAAAGAAAAACTTTCACCATCATTCACTCCATCACTGTCTTGCCAGAAGGGTGCTTTACACTACAGTTTTTAAACTGCAACATTAACACCCCTCCTTCAGAGTGCAGGCACTGTACTTCCCATCTCCAGGACTCAAGTCCGGCCTGCCGGTTTCCCTGAATCCCTTCATAAATGTTACTTTGCTCACACTCCAACAGCACGTCAAGTATTAAAAACCATTTGTCTCCATTCACTCCTATCAAACACGCTCACGCATGCCTGCTGGAAGTCCAAGCCCCTCGCACACAAAACCTCCTTTACCCCCTCCCTCCAACCCTTCCTAGGCCGACCCCTACCCCGCCTTCCTTCCACTACAGACTGATACACTCTTGAAGTCATTCTGTTTCGCTCCATTCTCTCTACATGTCCGAACCACCTCAACAACCCTTCCTCAGCCCTCTGGACAACAGTTTTGGTAATCCCGCACCTCCTCCTAACTTCCAAACTACGAATTCTCTGCATTATATTCACACCACACATTGCCCTCAGACATGACATCTCCACTGCCTCCAGCCTTCTCGCTACAACATTCATCACCCACGCTTCACACCCATATAAGAGCGTTGGTAAAACTATACTCTCATACATTCCCCTCTTTGCCTCCAAGGACAAAGTTCTTTGTCTCCACAGACTCCTAAGTGCACCACTCACTCTTTTTCCCTCATCAATTCTATGATTCACCTCATCTTTCATAGACCCATCCGCTGACACGTCCACTCCCAAATATCTGAATACGTTCACCTCCTCCATACTCTCTCCCTCCAATCTGATATTCAATCTTTCATCCCCTAATCTTTTTGTTATCCTCATAACCTTACTCTTTCCTGTATTCACCTTTAATTTTCTTCTTTTGCACACCCTACCAAATTCATCCACCAATCTCTGCAGCTTCTCTTCAGAATCTCCCAAGAGCACAGTGTCATCAGCAAAGAGCAGCTGTGACAACTCCCACTTTGTGTGTGATTCTTTATCTTTTAACTCCACGCCTCTTGCCAAGACCCTCGCATTTACTTCTCTTACAACCCCATCTATAAATATATTAAACAACCACGGTGACATCACACATCCTTGTCTAAGGCCTACTTTTACTGGGAAAAAATTTCCCTCTTTCCTACATACTCTAACTTGAGCCTCACTATCCTCGTAAAAACTCTTCACTGCTTTCAGTAACCTACCTCCTACACCATACACTTGCAACATCTGCCACATTGCCCCCCTATCCACCCTGTCATACGCCTTTTCCAAATCCATAAATGCCACAAAGACCTCTTTAGCCTTATCTAAATACTGTTCACTTATATGTTTCACTGTAAACACCTGGTCCACACACCCCCTACCTTTCCTAAAGCCTCCTTGTTCATCTGCTATCCTATTCTCCGTCTTACTCTTAATTCTTTCAATTATAACTCTACCATACACTTTACCAGGTACACTCAACAGACTTATCCCCCTATAATTTTTGCACTCTCTTTTATCCCCTTTGCCTTTATACAAAGGAACTATGCATGCTCTCTGCCAATCCCTAGGTACCTTACCCTCTTCCATACATTTATTAAATAATTGCACCAACCACTCCAAAACTATATCCCCACCTGCTTTTAACATTTCTATCTTTATCCCATCAATCCCGGCTGCCTTACCCCCTTTCATTTTACCTACTGCCTCACGAACTTCCCCCACACTCACAACTGGCTCTTCCTCACTCCTGCAAGATGTTATTCCTCCTTGCCCTATACACGAAATCACAGCTTCCCTATCTTCATCAACATTTAACAATTCCTCAAAATATTCCCTCCATCTTCCCAATACCTCTAACTCTCCATTTAATAACTCTCCTCTCCTATTTTTAACTGACAAATC